>NC_055977.1:12651111-12771111 GCF_018492685.1 Alosa sapidissima
AGCACTAGGGATTCTCTTTTTTAATGGCAAGCCAATGGACTTTTACAATGCTATACTTTACCCCAAGTTTCTCTCTGAATTAATGCATACACATTTACAGAGTAGAGGGACATTGTTACATCAGAGCTGACAGGATATGCGACACCAACTCACACACACACACAGACACACACACAAACACACTCAAACTCTCATACACACACTTCTGTGTCTGGCTGAATGAGGAGCATTGAGTTCTCCTGCGTGAGAAATGTGTGGGTGAATGGGTGTTGATGACTCCCGTCCTCCGCCCCGTGAAAGGAGCTTCTGTTGCCTCCCTCGCTCCTTCTCTTCCCCGGACATTAGCTGGGCAGGCCAGGCAGGCCGGGCACCAGGGATCAGAGTCCCATTGCTGAAAAGGCGCTCATAAAAAGGGACGGGTTTCCACACAGAGAGGGAGGGAGGGGGGGGGGGGGGGTCGGGCTGGCATTTTTTGGGAAAACTTCTCTTGGCAGCGGTCTCCTTACTAAATTCAACTTTCACATACACACACTCTCAAACACACACACACACACACATGTTCAGTATCCTTTCTGCCTGGCTCCCAGAGCAGTGTCAAACACACAGAGAGAGGCAGGCAAAACAAACGGGCCCTCACAACCTGGATGTCCTGGTGTGGGGACCAGGATCTTGATAGTCCAGTGGGATTTACTAACGAGCAGTGGAGGGGTTTGGGGGTGGAGTCAAAGTCAAGCAGTTGACAAAAAAGACCAGGAAAAAGATGGGAGGGAAGGAGAGATTCCTGGAGAGGCGCAGAGGGTTGCAGCCTCACATAGACAGCTGTGGAACACCACTCTGCTACAGGCTTAATCCCACCACGCATATAACTCACAAATGAAGACGCGCAAAGAGGCTGCTTGATTAACCTTTCACTGCCGGCATGTTAAATATGACAATACCTCTCCTGGATACATGGTGCCACATTTATGACAGGGTGCTCATGGCAATGCTGCCCTTAACAGGCCACCATCCCACACTATATGAAGGTGTCCATCAATGGGAGAGGGAAAAAAACAAAACATTGGCTTGGGCCCAAAGGCTAATGGCGCACGAATATGCATTACAAAAAACAAATAGGGGTTACTTTATGTAGGCCTATCTACAAAACTTTTGCATTAAAGACTAGTCCTCAATAAAAAGGGGAGTTGAAAAAAAGTTCAAAGTCAAACATAGCCTATTGGCCTCATCACAAGTAACCCTGTGTCTCTGAAGCCTGTTCCTTGATCTCACTATAACTACGCAGCAGCCAAGATAAATACTCAGAGTTCAATCCTATTCATGCTTGGATTAAGCAGACATTCTCACAATCCTCACATTTTACTAATTAGATGAAGCGAGTCAGAGTCCGTTTTCATTAATACGCTAATTATTCAGCGATTAAGTCAATTAACGTGGCACCATGTCTACAAGTGAAGGCCGGACAGATATTCCTGAGGCGACTAGGGTTCACCTGGAATCCTGTTTATACAATCAAAGCTCGGGCAGGACTTGATCTGACGGCTGAATATTAAAGGGCTACGTATTAATCTGACGCTAATCCTTGAAAAATAACTCAACTCTACTAATCTGATGAAGCTGTCGTTTAATTTGAAAGCTAGATCAATTCATGACCTACACAATTGCTTAAGGTCATCCATGTTCTTGGAAGTAGTTGGCCTATTGCTTTCTGGCCGTAATTCCAAAAGATGAGGGAAATTACCGCGATGTCACTCACCCTGCACATAATTTGCAGTTCCTGTGTAATTACGTCTTCCTTTTAAGATTTAGGTCGGATAAGGAATGCGCCCTGGCCTCAGAAAAGCTTAGCGGTCTCCAACAGACAAACTCGTGACTGTATTATTCCAAGACGATAACTGTTTGCCATTCCACCACCACCCATTAGAGCTCATAATAAACACGAGCGGGCTGTGTTTGAAATATACGTTTTAGGCCACTCTGGACACCACGAACGCACGCACATCATTAAATAAACCTATTAAAAAAACTCCAAGCTAATGATTTCAACTTTTAATATTCACAAGCATACTAGAGTCTCCCCCTAGCGATCAACTTGTGTATTACATGTTCATTCCTCAGCAGTGGATATACAGTAGGTGGGTCGACTATTCAGTTGTGACTGAACAAATAATGGAAGTACTCCATGTTTAGGTTTCATTTTTTTATTTTCCCACATTTCAAAGTTTGTTTACAAAAACAAAAAAAAATAAAAACAAAAATAAAAATTGTACCTAGTTGCATATCATGCTGGCAGTTGTAACTACATGCAAAATATCAATAGTAAGACCAACAATGAATGTAGGCAATAACAACAATAATAATAATAATAATAATAATAATAATAATAATACCTCAAGTGAAAAACGAAAGGGCATTCATCTTTAAAAATCTACTTGACAATTACGTCTTGTATTAAAAGGAGTATAAAAGAGCCTCTTGCTCCCAGAAGAAATGCAGTTTTGTACAGGGGGTGAGAAAAGGATGAGTATGAGAGAGGACAGAACAGTTCTGGCGCACACAGAACAATTCTTTCAAAAACACTGAAAAAGACGGGACAGAGATGAGAGGACACTGCTCACGACTGTGAGAGGGGCAATTTTACAGCACAATATCCAACAAGGGAAAAACAAACAAACAAAAAAAAATACAAGAGGAAAAAAAAAAAAAAAAACACACAAAAATCCCCTCCACACACAGACAGATTATTGAGGTCCGCTTAATGTGTGCAAGATTCCCCCCCCCCCCCAAAAGAAAAGCCCTTGACATCAATTTCACAATGCTGGACACTTCTCAAGTGAAAACTTATCAAAATAACGAAAGTAGGTACATCTTCTGGAGCTGATCCAGCGGTTTCGAGTTTGTATTATCATGTTACTGTACAGTGATGTGTGTGTTGTGTGTGTGTGTGTGTATATGTGTATTTGACTGTGTGTGTGTGTGTGTGTGTGTGTGTGTGTATATTTGACTGTGTGTGTGCGCGTGTGTCAGTGTAGTCTATGGCTTAGTTTATTGTTTTTATTACTTCTGAAATGGTGTTAGGCTACACATGACATGTCATGATTCTCCTCTCGGTCCAAAACGGACAGCAAGGTCTCCTTAGCTCAAAAGATGGAGGAGATCGCCTGGAAGCCCTGTTCATTAGGACACCAGACACATCACAGAGCAAGATGCCAAGTGATGAGGCCGAGCTCAGGGTCACTTAACGAAAACAAGGGGAAACGAGAGAGAGAAAAAAGCAAGTCAGTCAGATAGATATGAAGAAATTAGGACACAAACACAAGACTGTTCTAGAACATAAAGGAGAGTGAGAGAAAGGAAGTGAAAGAGAGATGAAGGAAGTGTAAGAAAGAGAGCCCGCGTCTGAGAAAGGCCGGACTAGGTGTTAGGGATCAAAATCAGGACACTCCACAGCAGGTCGGACCTACAGTAGAAGTCGGCAGGGTCTTAGAGCTGAAAAGGTTAGGCTGCTTTTCAGCCATCGGCACCTCTCCAGACTCCCACCGGAAGGAGACGGGAGAGGACGAGGAGCCAGGAGGCTGACGGCAGGCTTAGACCCTGGGGTCAGCTCTCGAAGAGCGGCTTTTGTACAGAGGAGCGGAGGAACCGGAGAGGACGATGGTGGCGGGCTTCTGGATGTGTATGGGGCTGGGGTGACGGTACAGGAGGGCTAGTATGAGGGTGGGTCGGGCGTAGTGGCCCACCCCCCCTCCCATTCCTGGATGTTAGGGGCATCGTGGGCATTGCGTTGGAGAAGAGCGAGGGGGGACAGGACACACCCCTCGCCTCGTCACACGGGGGGCCGTGAGGACCTGGAGGGAGGGGGGGCAGGGACTCAGTCTGCGCTGACCTGTGTGGTCACCTGGCCGTCTGCAGTCTGATTGGTGGACTGGATGAACATGGGCTGAGTCAGCTCCTGTCCCGCCGGCATGGTGACCTGCTGGATCTGATACAGCTGCTGTGGAGGCAGAGAAGAGCACACAGAGCAGAGTGAGCATTACAGAGACCAGGAGAGAGGCCAGTTAAAGAGGTAGACAGATAATGGAAGTGTGAATAGAGAAGGGAGAGAGAGAGAAAGAGAAAGAGAAAGAGAGAGAGAGAGAGAGAGAGAAAGAAAGAAAGAAAGAAAGAAAGAGAGAAAGAAAGAGAGAGAGAGACACACGTGAGTGAGAATTGAAGTAGAACATGTTTGTAAGGGGAACAGAAAGAAAAAGAAGAGATACAAAGGGATGCAAGAAAAGGAGACATGAACATGAAGATTAATAAATCTACTTAAGAGACATGAAGATTAATAACTACTTAAGAGACAATAGATGACACAGCCAGTCACAAATATGTGGGGAACATATTTACATATTAACATATTTTATGTCCATCACTATGCTTTGCTTTACCATTAACAGGAGTTTTGTTCTACTTTACATCTACAAAGACTGCCCATGTGTGTGAGCACTAACAGCATCATGAACAGGAGAGGCCAGTGGGTCTTACCTGTCCGTCAGTAAACTGGTTGAACTGCTGCTGGCCTTGTTGCACCTCCTGTGTGATCTGAGGAAGAGGTGGGTGCGTTAGGACACTATGACCACGGCCAGATTCTCTTATAGCTATCTTAATATCAATCTACTTTTACTTCACATCCTTGTAATAAAATTGCTAAGTACTACCCATGCAAATATCTACTACCCTTACAAATATGCAAACATGTACTAAAATTGCATGCTAAATTTCAAATGTGCTCCCACCTTTTAGAAATCTAAATTGTGTATACTAAATTAACCTATAGCATAACATTAAGCATATTCTTTTCTATAGAACAAAACTATGAGTTTTTAAAGTTGTATGTCCCATTTTTCAGTTCTAGAGAAAGGTATGTACGAGTGTTGTCTACCTGCTGAGCGTTCGTAGCAAGCGTCTGTATTTGCCCTTGGACGACCTGCGTGCCCGACACGGGCTGAGCCAGGCGGATGTACTGGAGCTGACCTGAGCTCAGCTGCACCTGCACACCGTCACCAGAAGGGGGAGACAAAAGGAACACTCCGGTCAAACAAGCTCCTCACAGAGGTCTGGAGCAGAAGATTTAACAGCTGCCACGCCAATTAACATGGGAAGACAACTCAGAACTGGACAGCTGGAGACATTTGGAGCTTTCCGGACTGAAACCCAGGCATCGGTTAACATGAGCTATGCACTTCATGTATGAGGAAGTTTCACCCTCACCCCTCAGCTCAAAATGTACCTTTCATGTAAGTGATCTAATCTAATCATAGATAGATAGACAGATAGATAGATAGATACTTTATTGATCCACAAGGGGAAATTCAAGACTCAATCATAAAATCATAATCATCTGCTCAGTGTCAATGAGAGTGTCTCAGGCTATGTCCACATGTAGCTGGAGATTTATTAGATTTAACAGACATTTTTTTTAAATGTATTTTGCCCTTACGTCCAACCGCAAACTCCCGTTTCGGGGCACTGAAAATTATTGTTTAAAAACTCCTCCCAACGTGGAAATTACAACATCGCCATCTGCTTAACTGACGTGTTCTTCACAGCCATTCCTGGCTGTTTTTGTATTATAAAAATTCAAAGGAGGGAAAACTATCCGTGTTGAAAAAACCCAGCTGTGTGCGGACATAGCATCAGTGTGTCTCCCTCCTCACCGGTATCTGTTGGATCTCTCCTGTGTTGGTGATTATCTGCTGCATGACCTGCATGGTCTGTCCGGCTGGCTGCGCTGCCTGCGTCTGCTGGCCCTGCGCAGCCTGCACGATCTGCACCTGCTGGTCGCCCACCTGCATGGTCACCGGAGCACTCTGCAGGAGGAAGAGAGGGAGGGGAGAGGGAAAGAAACAGAGAGTGGGGGGGGGGGGGGGGGGGGGGGTACCAAAGATGTAAAAGGGAAAGACAGCAAAGGGAGGAGAGAGAGAGAGAGAGAGAGAGACAGAGTGAAAAAACTAAGTTAGAGCAAGAAAGGCAATTCATTCTTCACACTACAAGACGCATTTACACTCAATCTTTATCTCAGCAGTGACACAGGCACGCCACCACAAAACTGAATACAACACCCCACACACTGGCTGGAGAGCTAAACTTGAGCTAACAGTGGGGGTAAAGAGGAGAGAGAGGGAGAGAGGGAGAGAGAGAGAAGGGGAGACTGGGCGAGGGGAGTAAGGCTGGGCAGTGACCAGGGGGGGGGGGCGCAGCGACGCGGCACCTAAACACGGGGGCCCGCGGACGGGCGACACTCGATCGCCTCTGTTGAGGAACAGTAAGAGGATCCGGCGACAGCTCCGCGCCACCAGAGCTGCGCCGGCGGTTTGACTCCCAGTGGGAGAGGGGTCAAACTCGGCAAGGAGCCGCGCAGTGCTGCCGCAATGGACTCTGGAGATGCGCAACAAAAGGCCAGCATTGGCAGAGCTTGGGCCAGGAGTGTTTTGGCAACATGTCAGTAGTCAAAGAGATCATTCATCACTGCTAGAACATAACAGCACCCAAATAGCTGATAAAAATCATATGATGGTGTACTAGCAAAGGCCACCAGGTGCTCTTTCAGGACTGGTAGCGGCCTCCGCCTCATCCAATTTGCCTCCATGTTTAACTTGCAAATGTTACACTTCTATTCGTACTGTTGTTATAAGGGACACCGATACGTCTCTACTCGACCTATAACAGGAAATAAACCAAGAGCCTGAGCTGCAAAGATGCGGGTTTCCGTATGTGGTGGAGTCCCCCTATAGAGATCTGAGGGGGGGGGGGGGGATTTTGGGGGACTAGGGGAGAGTGGACGCAGGGCAGGTGTATCGGGGCAGGTGTGTGGGGGCAAGTGTTTACCGTTATGGGTGTGCTCTGTGACTGGGCTACCTGCACCTGCTGCAGCTGCTGCATAGTGGTTCCCTGCAACACCTGAGAGAGAGAGGGAGGACAAATGGCAAGAGAGTGCGAGAGAACACAGACACACAGACAGACAGACAGACAGAGACAGACAGACAGAGAAAAAGAGAGAGAGAGAGAGAGAGAGAGAGATACAGACTTTACAAAACACAGCAGGCACATGCAAAGCAAGAGAAACAAAATGCAAAAAGGCTGAACGGTGCAGCTGATGAGGCGGAAGTGTGAATGAAAGAGCTCTTGGTGGTGACGTGGCATGGCGTGGCGTGGCACGGCGTGAGGACTGCTACGGCACTGCGAGTTCTCATCAGGGAGAAATGGCTTTAAATGGAGTCGAATGTACAAGGCTGAAAAGAGAATCACGACGACACGACTGAAAAGCAAAAGCACTCTGTGGGTGAAGCAGCACACTCTGTTAAAGGTGTCACAGTCTGAATGGAGGGGCGTTGAAAGGGTGGGCTGAGAGAACATTCATTCATGGAGGTGGATAGAGCGAGACCACTGATGAGACTGGACTGCTGTGTGTGTGTGTGTATGGAGACACAACACAACACAACAGACAGGAGCACAGCAGAGCAATGGAGCAGAGACTCTCTCTCAATCATCTAACAATCATCATCTCCGCATTCTTCTCCGTCTCCTACACTCCCTTGAGACTTCCCTCCCTCCATCGCTCAATTCCAACCAACTCGCCCACACAACACAAATAAATATCTATCTATCTATCTATCTATCTATCTATCTATCTATCCATCTATCTATCTCCCACTCTTGGACTTCACGTTGAAAACAAATTATATTTGACCATTATGGCTTGGTCCAGTTATTAGATATTTACACACATAGTTTTGGAAAATAAGGTTTTAGCTCAACTAAGAGGGCTCGCAGCCAAGCTTAAAGAACACCTCACCTGGCTCGACTTTCAAAAAAACATTTAATCAGCTCATTGTATAAAAATGTGATTATCTGGATGTGAAGGACACGCGTGACTCTCCTCACCCCCCCACAGCACATCACTCCGTCTGGCGTGGACCGCCCGGGTATGGAGGTGACTGCAGTGGTGTACAGTGACAGCTCAGCGAAAGCCCGCTCTGCTGAAGCAGCACTGATGCACCCAGAGAGAATGAGGTCCAGAGAGAGAGAGAGAGAGAGAGAGAGAGAGAGAGAGAGACCAGTGGGGGAGAGAGAGAGAGAGAGAGAGAGAGAGAGAGAGAGAGAGAGAGGAGGGAGGGAGAGAGGGTGATCGATGAAGACAGAGAGGAGAGAGAATGATGAAAAAGGACAGGTTGAAAGAAGGTTAAAGGAGATGGAAGGAATTTACAGAGGAAGAGTGGAAGAAGAGAAGAGAGTGTATTGGAAAAATGAGAAGATAAAAGAAGAAGCTGTAGAGTCTAGGGACAGAAACGATAGAAAGAGTGCTAACAGAGAGAGAGAGAGAGAGCGCGAGAGAGAGAGAGAGCGAGAGAGAGAGAGAGAGCGCGAGAGAGAGAGAGAGAGAGAGAGAGAGAGAGAGAGAGAGAGCGCAAAAGACCTTACAGCAGAGCTTCCAAATGATGAATGAAGGGGAAGAGAAAAGGTGGAGGAGGAGATGGCTGGAACGCTGAGAGAACATGGCCTCAGTGTCCCTGGTGCGCCAGTAAGACTGTGTGGCAGAGGGCACAATCACACTGGTCTAGGAGGGACGCCTGGGTGGAGTCGCTAGGAAAAGGATCTAAATCGGTCCAGAATTCCTTTCCTCTACACTGGAGTCACTGGGTGTGTCAGAGGCGGCCATTTTGGGACTACATACTGTTTAGTTGGGGAAAAAGGCGACGCGAGTGTGTGTGTGTGTGTGTGTGTGTGTGTGTGTGAGAATATTCCACATCAGTGGCCAGGGAAAACATTGAGTGATCTTCCTCAAGAGTAGAAATGAGTGTGTGCACGGATACTGCAGCAGCAGGTGTGCAGGGATGTGCTTGGTGAGCTTCTTCCACAGCCTTCTGAGAGTGGCCTCCAATTTACCAACACTTCAATTACAGTCCCACTGGTCATTTCTCATTGTGCGTTTGGTCTATTTTTTTTCACGCGTGTGCAAGTCCATGCATGTATCCATTTAACAGTTTGTTTTTTTAAATCTACATAATAGTGTGCTTGTGTGTGTGTGTGTATATGTGTGTGTGTGTGTGTGTGTGTGTGTGTGTGTGTGTGTTACCTGTCCCTGTTGCGGCTGGGCGATGATGATCTGTCCGGGCTGTAGTGTGGTGGCGGTTTGGGTGGTGGCCTGCTGGCCCTGCGGCTGGCCCTGGACCTGCACGGTGCCCGGCTGCTGGGCCAGCGTGAAGTAGTACTGCACCGGCTCGGCCGCCGACACCGTCTGACGCACCTCCTCCTGCTCACACACACACACACACACACACACACACACACACACGACACGGACACACACACACAACGCGGGCGGACACACACACACACACAACGCGGGTGGACACACACACACCGACACATATGACGCGGACACACACACACACACACACACACACACACACACACACCAACACGTATGACACAGACACACACACCAACACATATGACATGGACACACACACACACACACACAAGGACAGAATACAGATGCATACATATTAAGACACAGCAGAAACATGTACAAACAGAAATATCAGACACACAACAGTTTAATTCACAGACAAGGGGGCGCACACACACACACACACACACACACACACATGGAAGAGAAAGCAGTAGTCAGCAGGCTGAATGTCCATAAATTATTTTACGTGTGTAACTGTATAAGCAGGCTGAGGATAAATAACTAATGGGCAGAGGGCAAGTGCAGTAACACCATCTGCTCACTGGACACTTTAACACAACTGAACCGCTGAAGCCCACAGCCCACACCTGAGGACAGGACAAAGCCACCATCTCCCCACATTAACAAGGCCATTTAACACAGTGAGTATAGATATTCATCTACTCAGCATGTGGGCATCCATTTCCAGTTCAAAACTTATGCCCAACTAGGTGCGTGCTGTGTGGTTACAAGACATTGTAAGCCTTTCCTTCACCCCAATTTAAATGGCAGAAAAGCAAACTTTGCAAGTTAGCTAAGTATTTAGCTGCAAATATTTTTTGGTGAATCCACACATGTAGTGACGGAAGATGGAGACTAGAAATAGTACAACTTATAGTCTACAAGGCTTATAGACCCTTTCAACAGGAAAAACAAAAACAATGCTTGAACGTTCTATTTTGTTCCCAATCTACTTCCACTTCATTAAGATAACATATGGAACGTTAAAATGGAAGCCTTGTGGAAACAACTATGATGCTGATAATGGAACTCTCTTGAAACGGTCAATACAGGTAAATGTTCCATATGTTTGTATGCATTGTATGTTCTCAAGAGACTGGGTACATCCTGTTGGAGCACACACAGGCCCATAAAGACATGTATATTCATGTCCATGGAGTGAACAGGCAGGTGTTTCCGTTGGCAAAAAGCGTAAACACCCCTCTCCCAGCTCCGTGATGTCACAGCTGAGAGTGTAGGATGTTTACACCCCTGGTCACGGTCTCTGTGGAGACAACGTAGTGGCAGTTACCGTGGCAACCACAGGCTCCTCTGCCAGTGTGATACCTTGGCTGATGTCACAGACTGGTTTGACTATGAGGTCAGCATCAAAAAGAGAAGACAAATAAAAACAGACCACACACACACACACACACACACACGTTGCTTTTTCTAAAGGTTTACAGCTCGCTGATGTTTAGGGGAAGCTGGACGCTGCAAACATCCGACTGAAAGCCCTAAGCCCGACCCCCAGCTTCCAGTCAAGGATGTTTACAGCGCCGCACGGCTGCCTGCTCCACAGTCCTCTTCCTCCTCCTCTTCCTCGATGATGAAGAGCAGGAGAGCCGCTTCGCCCAAAGGACCCTGCGGCCCCGCAGCGAACCAGGAGTGATGCTGATCTGACGTGACGACGTGTCTGAGACCACGGCTGAGGCTCCAGCAGCCTCTCCTCCTGCTCTCCAAATATGCCCAACTACTGTCTGACTGAGTGTGTGCGTGTGTGTGCATGTGTGTGTGTGCATGTGTGTGTGTGCATGTGTGTGCGTGTCTGTCTCTGTGCATGTGCAAGTGTCCCACCCACCTGTCGTTTAGGCGGCTTCAGGTCATCTCTGGGCACGATGTCGATGAGGAAGTCAAACTGGTCGAACTTGGTGATCGCCATGGCGATATCATTCCTCTGTGAACAAACAGGACAAAAAGAAGTTTTGGCCAGGAAATGAAAGACTGCATTCAAATAGGACAGTTTGACAGCAGCTGACTGCCAAGTTGTGACATGGGTCACCCATACATTAACACACAAAAGGACACAGAATACAGGGCGCCATTTAAATCCATTAAATATCAAATGTGCATCCCTGTCAGTGTGTGTGAGAAGAAGTCGTTGGTGTCCCAGACCTACCATCCAGAGAGCCGTTGGCTCTGTTGTTTGTGCCATTTCTGTTGACTATGTGCATATGTTTTGCATATTATTTCCCAACCAGATGACTCATGAGGGTTGTGAAAAACAACCGCACCCCCCCACCCCCCCATCCCCCCTGCTACACGCACACTTTTAAAACACAAACACGCTTTTCAAGTGATCATCCATACAGTGGCACTACAAAGAGACATTTGTGCGCACGCAGACACAAACACTCCTGTATTGGTGCCTGTTGAGCAAGCTGGCAGAGAGGCAATAATATCGAGCCCTGAGAGCGCTGGGGGGGGGGGGGGGGGGGGGGGGTGTTGAGTTGAGCTCATGGCCCAGTGGCCGTGCTTGTGCCAGGGCCTGATGAGGCTGCTGGCTCCCCTGTGGGGGTTTCCACACACTGGCTATTGGTTCCTGTCGACCACCCACGGCTAGCCCACCGCCCCGCTACACAGGAGAACTATTTTTAGCCGTAGTGATTAATATTTGGAGACAAGGGTGGGTTGGTCATGACCGCAGTGGTTCTATTGATGAGCGTTGTCGTGGCGACAGTGATTGGCGTCATTGTGCGAACAATAGGGTGTGGCACACGCACACGCACACACACACACTATAGCTTTTGATTTGTAGATCTGCACAAACTGAACAAATATTTGTATACTTAAACTCTATTGTTTATTGTCATTATTCACCATTATTCTTCACTAGCCGTTTTAGAGATGAATAAACAATACAAATTAGCTTGAAAGGGATAGTTAGTCTGACGATATTGTCCTGCAGTGTGTGTTTGTGGAGCAGATCTAATGTGCCCCAGCGTGGCTTTGCTCAGAGAGATGTCAAAGAGTGCAGTGAAAGGCGGCTAAGTGCTTTCTCACTCGAGCAGATCGGAGACCTTTGTCAGGACCAACATGTGTGTTCGTGTGTGTTTATGAGTATGGTGTGTGTTTGCCCCTGCTGCTCTGTCTCAAATCAGCTCAGACAAACACATACACACAAATAATAATAATAATAATAATAATAATAATAATAATAATAATAATAATAATAATAATAATAATAATAAGCACACACTTGCACACATATGCGCACAACACAGACACAAATAATCATACACTCTCTTTCCCTCCCTCTTTCTTTCTTTGTCTTTCTTCAGGGTGGTCTGCAGCTCTAGCCTAGAGCCTCGGCGGAACGCTTCCAGAATGTCATTCCGGGATCCGAGCTGCTCTGCCGACGCTCCGGGACAGGAGCAGGCAAAATGGGATGGTGGAAAAGTGGGTCACTGGTACTGCACTTTTGGATGCAAGTCGAGCAGAGGGGATACGTGCGCGCGCACACACACACACACAAACAGAGCGTGCAGGAATTAAGCTGATAGACCCCCGGGGAGTGAAGTGTAAGGATCTGACATATGGAGGAGCACTGGCTCTGCCGGTCCTTGCCTACTAGTGTGTTGCTGTGTGTTCTACTCGTCAGTGTGTAAGTGAGTACAGGGTTGTGCACGCACGTACGTACGTACGTACGTCCGTCCGTCCGTCCGTCCGTGTGTGTGTGTGTGTGTGTGTGTGTGTGTGTGTGTGTGTCTGTGTGTGTGTGTGTCTGTGTGTGTGTGCACGCTCACACAAACAAGACATACAGAGTATGATGGTCACTGTGATGGTCAAGTCACAGAACAAACATAGGGGAACCACTCAAAATCATGTGGCATGGCATGAATGGTTGCACGAGACCTCAGGAGGTCAGAGGTGAAAGGGCGAGGGGTCAGAGGTCACTCACTTGTAGGGTGCGCCTCTTGTTGTCCTCGGTGTGGATCCAGGCTCTGAGGGTGAGCTCTGTGATGAAGATCTGGGCAGCTTTGGCAAACAGAACTGGAGCCTCTGCACTAATCATCTGAGGGAACACACACACACACACACACGTTAACAACAAATATAGATAAAAGGGTAAAAGTTAAAAATCACCATCACATACAATACCCTCAAACCTTAACACACACTTAACCACAGATAAACATTAACACACACTGAAATACTGAACAACAGAGGGGTTGGGGTGCGGTGGTGCGGTGGTGCGGTGGTGCGGTGGTGCTCCAATGCAGGGTCTGCTTCTTCCCTCCTCTCTCCACCACTCTTCTCCCTAGCTTTTTTTCTTGAGCTCTTAATTGCCTTGGCATTTCAGGATGAGTTAACCTCTTGGCCACATAAGCTGCGGCGTTATTTTAGGCCGACACCGCGCTGAACTATTTCACCCATGCAGACACACCCACGGTAACACACACATACAGCATGACTTGTAGGAAGTCCGTGCTGTACGCCGTTTTAAGGCCACTATCTTGCAGAGTCGACCACGCCGTAATCTTAAAACGCATTGTCTTCATCCACTTCCCCACTAAGCATTAAATGGCAAAAGTCGCAAATGGTTCAGTTGCAAATGAAGCCCAGTGATGTGCAGTCTCCTGCTATTTGATATTATTTGGGCCGATTCATAGTTCTAAAGATACATCTACACGCTGCATTTCATAAGCTCTGAACAAAAGATGACTGTGTCTGTATGAAGGAGCTCTTGAAACTGGTGGATCTGAGGGTGGCCCCAGTCGCTGGCATGATTGGCGGGGGGGTCAGACGTCCTCCTGGGTTCCTGCAGGAGAACTCTTCACTGGGGGATTAGCCCAGTCTTACAGAGCGCTGGCTTCGTCCCAACAACCCCACTGGTCTCAATTCAATACACCCCCTCACCGCAATGACATCAGAGAACAGCGAAGCACTGGCCGGTAGCTACTTACATGACTGATTAAAAAAAAAAAAAAAAAAAAAAAAAAAAAAAAAAAAAAAAAAAAAACACCCTGAAAATTCCGTCTCTGTTGTGAAACTCTTGAAGTTCGAGTGCAGCCTGAAGAAGACCATCCGTCGTGCCTTAGCTAGTGCTGAGGCCAACATGCTGTGCTGCTCTCTGAGGGCTTAACTGTGGTGAAACTGCAGCTGTTCATTCAGCTTGGCTAGCCAAGCAATGATGTAAATGAGCAACAGTACAAAAAAAAAAAAAGGGTCAGATGTCAAGTTCATCCCACTCTAGTAAGTACTCGAGCGTCACGCTATAGAAACGATATCAACACTTCTGCCCTGTCCACCTCAATAAAAGATCAAATCAATGGATGACTCCGTAAGAAAAATAGTTAAGAGGATGTTCATCTCAGTTTATCAGTCATATCACAACTTCCACTTCTCTCTGAGGCACTTGGAATAGGTGTGAGGCGGAACTGAACGAGGTGGCTGTGCAAGGTGAGGTGAGGTCAGGTCAGGTCAGGTCAGGTCAGGTCTGTGGTGGCGAGATCTCTCTGGCTGCTGGCTGAGACGGGTTGTTCTAGCAGACTCTGGTCGCTGGTTGGGGGGGTTTGTGTGTGTGTGTGTGTGTGTGTGTGTGTGTGTGTGTTACCTTCACATCCTCATCCAGTTTCATGATTTTTTTAATGCGGGCCAATGGAAGCTCCTGCACGCGAAAATCCTTCTGGAACAAAAGGGAGCGCGGTGTTAGGGGGAGGGTTGGGAGGGTTGGCAGTGTGTGCGTGTGTGTGTGTGTGTGTGTGTGTGTGAGGGTGAGAGAGAGAGTGAATCTCTCTGTGTTGCATGCGTGTTGATGAACTTAACAATGTCTGAAGGATAACTATCTGTGGCATTTCTCTCTCTTTCTCTTTGTGTGTGTGTGAGTGTGTGTGTGTGTGTGTGTGTGTGTATGTGTGTGTGTGTGTGTGCCTAGCAGCTGCCCTGCCAGCTTTCACTTGTCATCAGCATCAACAGTCCCGCACTGTCTAGCACTGAGATGTGTGTCTCCAGGGGTGTTATTTTTGATGGTGCAGGCGTGCAGCACTCTATTTTCTCACTCTGCACTTAGCTTGGATAACCTACAATTTTAGGTGTGTATGGGTGGGTTGGATCATTGAGCTGCAGTTCAAATAAGTGACCACACTTAAAGTTGGAATATTGTTGTCTGTGTCTGTGTCTGTGTCTAGGGGTATTACGTACCACAGTGAGGTTCCTGATCTCCTCCATGACTCGGGGCCAGAAGGACTGCAGGCTCTGTTGGGCATCGCTGCCACCTGCTCCGAAGGAGTCTGCAGACATGACCGCTTCTGGAAGGGAGAGAGAGAGAGAGAGGACAGAAAAACCAAAATCATTACCCTCACGATCACAAGGAAGTAAAAGTAGACCGAGACAGACGCCCACATTCTGTTAGACAACCATAAGCCCTCCGCAAACGTCCCGACAGAGACAACCCACAGTCGGACGCAGACCGTCGCAGACCAACGACCTCCGCGTCGTCCACAGCGGCGCCACGTCATCTAAGCCCCAGCTGAGTCAAGCCCCACAGATCAGATCCTCGGCCGTCGGTCAAGCTGTCTCTCAGCTCACCAACCGAGGGCCCTCAGACGAAGAGGGACTCACCACTGACTCACCAACACCACCTGACCACACACACCTCACACACACACACACACACACACACACACACACACACACACACTAGCTGCACTCATTCACAGAGCCTCAACTGCCAAACATACAAAGATGCAAATGCGGCGGAATGGACACAGTATAAATGACCGTGAATGGGGGCAGCGCTTTTGGTTTGGAGGTATTCTGAGGAAACTGGCCTTAGGAGCAGGTAAATATAGCCTACTCTAGGCCATAACGGCCCACGGTGATACAAACTAATTCCGTGCTCTGAACATTTCCCTGGAAGCTTCTCCATCTCCCAGAGTTTTCATTTTAGGAAATACATCCATGGGCTCTTATGGGCTTGGTGTGCCTGGAGCTGAGGGTGATTTGTGTGTGTGTGTGTGTGTGTGTGTGTGTGAGTGTGTGAGTGTGTGAGTGTGTGTGAGTGTGTGAGTGTGTGTGAGTGTGTGAGTGTGTGTCTTTGTACTGGTGAACAGGGAGCTCTGGTGTTCAGCTGTGCCGGGCAGGGGGAAGGAATGCTCTACAGAGAATCTTTGGAAATGCCAAACTCCTCAGCTGCATCTGTGCGCATACGTGTGTGTGTGTGTGTGTGTGTGTGTGTGTGTGTGTGTGTGTGTGTGAGAGAGAGTGTGAGTGTGAGTGAGTGCCCTGGAGCGAGGACACATCTGCAACCCCAACAGCAGTCCAAACATTCACTTATGGAGCTGTGAGCTGATGCAACAACACACTGGCTGCACTCCCGTCAAACACGCAGGGCATGTACTCACTCTCCCTCACCCCCAACATCTACACACACACACACACACACACACGGAGGGTGAAACACAGGCAGAGTAAGACCAGATTAAAGAGAGGGAGAGGGTAGAGAAGAAAAAGATAAACAGATGGAAAAAAGAATGCAAAACAAAATGTGAGGGGAGGGAGAGATGGAGTGATAAAAGGGAAGCGAGCTGAAAGTGGAGCTGGCAGGTTACTATGGCATGAGAGGAATTCTGCTGCCAGTGCTGGTCTGCCTCTTGAAGATGTAGGAAACACTCCCAACATGTGTGTGTGTGTGTGTGTGGCCCCTCCCTCATCTTCCTCTCCTTCTCCCCATATCAGTGCCCCCTCCAAACCTCCCTCTCATCCCTCCTGTTCCTAGTCTGTATTTTGTATCTCACTGCTTTTCTCTCTTCTCTCTCTGTTCTGCTTTTCTTTGACCTCTCTCTCTCTCTTCCCTACATTACACCCACTGTTCCTCATCTCTCGCTCTCTTTCTCGGGCCCCATTTTTCATTGTTCTTAAACGCTTGTTCCATCCATCTGACTGGTCTTCTTCTCCTCCACACTTTTTTTAATGCTTGTCCTCAGTAGCAGCTGAACCCACCATCGACCCTCCTGCCGGCAGCCGTGTGCACCGGCCCGGCCATCGACACCACCCCCCCCCCCTCCATCCCTGCGCTGCCCGTGGAATACATATGGGCCGTGTGCATCCATAGATCATGTGTTTATGGGAGTGTATTCGATACAAGCCCTGCGGACTATGCACAATGAGCTTATAGCCTTGTGTGTGTAATTGTATAGGCCTACAGGAAACGTTGCTGGACTATGAGTCACTCCTACAGCTTTCTGTACACCTTTGCATGTGTGTTTGAATGCGTTTGTGCATTCAAGGCTGTTTGTGCATCGGGGTGTGTGTGTGTGTGTGTGTGTGTGTGTGTGTGTGTGTGTGTGTTTGTGTGTATATATAGAGGAAGGAGCTGGGTGCTGGGAGTCAGAATGGGCAGCGTTGTTGTAGAGTCGAGTCCAGACTGCTGGGTCTCCGCTTCCTCATCTATTATCCAATAACGACACACAACGCCAGAGGGTGGCAAGAGGAGAGGACTCGGTCAATGCCGCAGTCAGTCGAACACACACACACAGCGTGAGAAAGAGCAAACCTAAGAGAGCGAGGGGGGAAATCTAAAAGAGGATCTGAGCAATTCTCACCAAGTTGTTCGGTGCTAAAGCTTTGATGCGTCTTCACATTTTACACCCAATCAGCACTCGTTTCATTCTCCAAGTATCAGTATTAGACCCTAAAAAAAAAATCTCCCTCCCGCTTGCTCTCTGACACACACACACACACACACACACACATAAAATCAATCAATCAATCAAAAACCAGGCCTAGAAATGGATCCATATCAGGCGATTAAACACAGCAGTGGAAGCTGGGGATACTGTCCACTTTCATTACCCAGGCTGCCTGTAGTCGAGCGGAAGAGTGACTGTCTGAACCAGCAATCTGAACCAGCAATCAATGCAGCTCCGAAGAGGAGCAGGATGGGATTTGGAGTTTTCTGGCGGGGAGGTGCGGGAGATCTGCACTGTCAGTCAAAGCTCAGAGGATTTCTGAATGAACCAGAAATAACCCTCCCAGCGTAGCGAGGGGGACAGAACAAGAGGCGCGAGTCAGATGTCGTTTCTCTTGCTGCTTTAACAAGACGGCCTTTACAGCCATCTGCATCATGCTCTTATCTTGTGACAGATTTCTGCAGGACATCTGCTCTCTCTGCGTGTGTGTGTGTAAGTGTAAGTGTGTGTGTGTGTGTGCGTGTGAGAGAGAGAGAGAAAAAAAAAGAGAGCGAGGGAGAGATTGTGCGGTTACCCCAGCTTGCGTGGCATGTTCCCTAATGGCGGCAAGATAAGGAATGATAATTAGTCGATTCACTTAACACCATTACAGAAAACTATCTAGCTAATTGCCAGGGCAACAGCGTGACTACTGGCATGACCCTGGGATACGCAGCAGAAATTAGAGGAGAGAGAGAACTCCAGATGCAAGAAGAAGGGATGAATACTGAGAGGATGAGAAGAGACAGAATAGAACACACAACAGAAAGATGAAGGGAACAGAGAAAGGAGAGGGGTAGAAAAAGGGAGAGGGTATTTACTTCACCAAATGGTTTCTGGTGCTCTTAAACAAATAGCTTCAATTCTACACAAATAGGGCAGAGATTCAAGTGTGGAGCATCAAGGCCCAAACTCTTCTGCCCTTTTTGTTCTCAAAGCTTCTGCTAGGCTAAGACCTGCATGACCTTTGCGACCTTTGAGGAGTCAAGGTGAGACTGCGACATAGGCGCCCCTAGTGGTGATAAACCTCTTCTGCGTCACCTCTGGGTTCCGAGGCCCACTGCGGTTGCCCTTCAGCAAGCCGGCCGGTTCAGGGAGGGAGAGGTGTCAGGTTTCGCCCCCCACCCTGCCACCCCCGCCATCTGCACACACCCAGCCAGTCCTCCTCCTCCTCCTCCTCTGGCTCTTCCTCCTGCAGCTTAGTGACAGTCTGTGCAGCCAGCAGCAGCTGATTCAGCACAAGCTCTGGCCCACACCAGTGCTACGCCTGCTGCAAGCGCTGCTGCAGCTAGCGCTGCACCGGAGATGCTAAAGCCTCATTTGTGCTCAACGTTAAAAAAACGGATGTGGAAGGTGCCTACGCCCGTTCTCTGTGTTTATTTCGCTCATTCACTTCAAGCTTATGAATATGGTCTAAATGGATCAACATATGAAACAATCGTATCTATTTACATATGAAAAGGGAGCATAAACAAGGCTTAACTCGCACAGCCGTGCACTCCATAGAGAGAGAGAGAGAGAGACAGAGACAGAGACAGAGACAGAGACAGAGAGAGAGAGAGAGAGAGAGAGAGAGAGAGAGAGAGAGAGAGAGAGAGAGAGAGAGAGAGAGAGAGAGAAAACAGGCTTGACGGAAGCAGCTGTGCTGTGACGTGCAAGGCGGTGAGAGAGAGATGTCCATCACAGAGGCACTGGCTGCCCTTCCGAGCATTAGAATCTAATGCTTCTGCTTCAGATGGGGAGAGAACCAGTGGGGTCACAAGGAAGGGGCGCACAAAAAAAATGGAAAAGAAGTCAGTTGACCCATCAGCGATGACCCAAACCTCAAAGAAGTGCTGCCATACATGGTGCATTCATTCAGCGTTGCTCCAGCACTCCCAATGTCTGCACTGACATGATGCTCACCGAATCCTCTTCATGTGAGTGAAATCAACCAAGTGCACAAGTACAGCAATTTGCTAGTGTTGTACATTCTGTTCCACAGTGTCCAACGTGGCCAGAAATGGGCAGAGATCCAATCTCTGGCCATAGCTCCAAAACCATAGCCCGTATGGTGCTCACACAACCGCAGCAAAACTGTAGACGACATTGTAACAACATGGAAATGGGATCCATTTGCAAGCCAAATGGGCAAGTCTATGCTCTACTGCTTTTAGTTTTAGGTAGCTGAAAGGCTTCCTTATAAACGTATGAAACATTAACAGTCTGGAAATGCAATCTGCTTATAGTGGATATCTAATTAGTTTGTTTATTGCGCCTGGTTCCTTTGTGGATAACTCGTACTAGTCTAGCTTATGGACCCTTTCGAGAGAGTTCCATTATCAGCATCATAGTTGGCCCCACAAGACTTCCTTTTTAACATTCCATATCTTATCTTAATGCAGAGGAAGTAGATTGAGGCCCAAATAGAACGTTCAAGCATTGTTTTTGTTTTTATTGTTGAAAGGGTCTATAGATTTTAACCCCGAGTTGCCCAGTCATTCAGCTGGACTCCAGAAATAGGCTAACATGAAGGCTTCCGTCTCGCCTCATAGAGCTTATAGCGAAGCTGTGGACGCACCCTCGGTGGCTGGCCAGAGGCTTTGAAGACTGGCTGGGCTGGGGTCTCGTGAGGGTTTCACAGGGAGAGTTAGGGGCGCTGGGGCTAATGTGATTACACGTCAGCGTGAGACTCAGCCGCCTGGTGCTGGGAGGGCAGGAATGGGCTATTGGACGGCCGAGTCCAATCAGTGAGCGGAGCCCCTCCAGGCACCAGACCATCAGCATAAGCATCAAAAGTCATGAGGAGCCCAAAGCCTTTCCATTACGCTCTCCTTCACGTTCCACCCATGTCCCATGCAGTGTGTGTGTGTGTGTGTGTCTCTGAGTGTGTGTGTGTGTGTGTCTGTCTCTGTGTGTGAGTGTGTGTCTGTCTCTGAGTGTGAGTGTGAGTGTGAGAGTGTGTGTGTGTGAGTGTGCTGCAACCTTTCTCAAGGCCTACTTTAGGCCACACATTAATTGATAAAGGAGGTCAGAGAGAGGAGAACACATAACTGAGCACTGAGCAGAGCTAAAGAAACTCAGTAACACCACCCCACCCCCCACATTCACCATCCGTTTGGTCCCTCCATTTCTCTACTGCCTGCCCTTCTCCTCGATGATGGAGGGACAGAAAGCTGATGAGCGCAGATATGAAGGAGGAACGAAACCTTATCTGATATCTGAGCTCAAAAGGGGGGAGGGGAAAAGGGGGGAGGGGAAGAAAAAAAAAAAAAGAGAGGGAGAGAAAAAAAAAAAAGACTCAATCGTTCAGTTTTCACATGGGGAGTGCGAGGTCAGCAATGGTATGGAGAAGGGGAGGGAATGTGAGGGAGAGAAAAATGAAAAAGGGAGAGGCGAGGGTAAAAAAGACTGGGAACATGAGAAAGAGAAGGAGAAAGAGAAAGAGAAGGAGAAAGAATGCTCTTTCACTGTAAATAGGGTTAGCTGCCATTGAGATGATCTAGAAACAAAAGCAACAAAGGAAAACTAAATCTTCAAAATGACATAAGAAAATTATAACTATATATATTAACAACCTGGGCAAGGTAAACCCAATAAAATCACACTTATCAAAAGCCACATTGACTGTATTGTGTGTGTGTGTGTGTGTGTGTGTGTGTGTGGTGTAGGCCCGGTTCTGTTAGGGTTCATTTGGTTGACTTCTGCTCCATGCGCCCTGAAGCCTCCGGTTCATTGCCTCCAAGTCTCTGGCAGCGAGCAAAACCAGCCTCTCCGGCAAAACATCCAATGACCCACCAAACCGACAAATACGGCAGAACTAACTTGAGCATCGTCTCCAGCCGACCAAACACACAACACACACACACACACACAAACACAGTGACATGTCCTCAAGTGTCTTTCTGGTGGGTCAGATTTTCTTAAGAGTGATGTCGTAGCACCCAGCTTGGCTCGCATACCATGGAGATGAAAAGGTCATATGGCATAGCCCAAGCAAATGAAGCCTTACCTCCGTACACTCTTTTAGTTTAATCAGTATTCATGTAGAGCTCACGGAAAATGCAAATGGAAACACACACACACACACACACACACGCAACCAAGTAAATGATCTACAGACACCAAAAAAAAAAGAGGACTCTAACCACTGAGGGCAATGCATTACTAATTAGCTTGCTGTATAACTTTCTCTCGTCCTACACCAGGTCCAAATGTGAGGACAGAATGGAGAAGTGGGGGGCGATGAGGTCAGCATGGGACAGATCAGAGGAGAACCGTTTCTGCTGTTGCTCCCGCCTCTCAAACTTTGCCCTTGGCTCTGCCTAAAAGCCACTCCAGGAAGCAGTCACTGATCGCTCAAGGTCATTCAACAGAGGAGAGGGGGAGCGAGTGAGAACCAGGGGGAGAGAGAGAGAGAGAGAGGGGGGGGGGGGAGCGAGTGAGAACCAGGGGGGGGGGAGGGAGAGAGAGAGAGAGAGAGAGAGAGAGAGAGAGAGAGAGAGAGAGAGAGAGGGGGGGGGGGGGGAGCGAGTGAGAACCGGGGGGGGGGAGGGAGAGAGAGAGAGAGAGAGAGAGAGAGAGAGAGAGAGAGAGAGAGAGAGAGAGAGAGGGAGAGAGGAGGGCTGTGAAATAGAGAGGGGGAGGAAGGAGTGGGAGTGGGGGTAGAGAGTGAGTGAGAACACAAACAAGCATTGGGGGGGAGGAAGAGGACAGGTTTTTCAACTTTCACTGCGGCGCCAGGCAATCCTGCCGGCATCCGGACGCTTTCTCCGCGAGTCACTAAATCATCTCCTCCCACCGCTACGGCTTCAGCTCCGGCTCTTCCTTCCCGCTCCCGTCCACTCGCCGCTCGGGGAGGGATGCTTCACCCTCCCTGTCGCTCTTCTCTCTGCTGATGGATCGACTGCGGAAGCCGGCTCACATTCCATTGACCTTCATCCAGCGCTAGGCCACGGCCGAGCTACGACGGCGGGCGTAGAGCTGAGCTAAGCTACGCTAAAAGCTAACGCTACCCTACCTGTGCAGCAGTGCTTGGCAGCACCTGAGTGTGCACTCACCTTCACACAGCATGGCGACGCTTACCCCAAAACAAACACCAAAGTCAGCGGTCAGAGAGAGGACAAGGGGGGAAAAGGACAAGTAAACACACACAAGCACACACATACGTACGTACGTGTGTGTACACACACACACACACACACACACACACACACACTGCGATGAGCGCACACATACACAGAGCCTACAGTACGGTCACCTTCAAGTGCGCAGCTGAGAGTACATACGCCAGTGCTTGCATTCAACTATGCGTGTGTGTGCGTGTGTGTGTGTGTGTGTGTTCATTGACTTTCTCCCCCTCCTCCTCATTTACAGTGCAGTGTGGAGCTGAGAATGGTATTCAAATCTCATGCAAACAGCCACGCTCTCTGGGATTTGGCAGCTAGTGGCTCCACTCCGACGCTATTTTTAGCTGCTTGCTCGCTCACTCCCCAATGGGAGCCCACGGTCACAGGCACCAATGGAAACTTTCAATTAAGGGAAGAGGGAGAGAGGGGGGCAACGTGGGACACCGGCCATGCAGCCAGGCTCCTTAAAAGGGACACAGGTGGATACGAGAGGTCAGGAGAGGGGTTTGGGGGGGGGGGGGGGGGGGGGGGGTTTGAGGCTATCAGATGCTCTGAGAGCCCGGGCAAGACTGCAGCCTCCTGGGACCGGCCCCTTGAGTGGGGCTGAGCACGGCTGCCATGCTGGGGCCTCTGCTCTGCATCACTGTCGGCCGAGTGTAAACAGTGGAGCGAGAGTAAGGGGGACGGACAAAGGCGAGCAGCACGGCCCGTAGAGGTTCCGCGTCGGCGCACTGGCCGGCCGGTACGGTCAGGGCTCACGGGTTCTATGCGCGCAGGTTAGAAACACACTGCAGAACCACCGCAAAAAATACTCACAGATGCCACCATCAACTGATTCCCAGGTTGGGGCAAAGTCAAAATCACAAGCCAAGACAGAGAGCTCTACATTGTATGTATACACAATCATACACTCACACACACAATGAAGGACAGTCCGCATCCAGCAAACACTCCAATCAGCATGAGATGGCTTTCAGGTGTGGGCTGAGAAGCCCTTATGGCAACACAGTCCAGAACTGCATACACACACACACACACACACAAGCTTGTTTACACTCGCTGTCAGCACCTCAGCGCCAGCATAGCTCACCAAGGACACAGAGAGATCAAGCAAGCCTGCTGATGTCCTGCACAGATACAGACACACACACACACACACACACACACACACAAAACAAAGAGCAGCACTCAGATTTCCAGCAAGGGGAAAAGTAGGAAACAAGAGGAGAAGGGGACGAGAGAGAAAGCATCCCGTTTCTGACTAAGGGGGAGGGGGGTCACAGCAAAAGTACACAGAAAGATGAGCAAGAGAGGCACAGCTGTGTGTGTGTGTGTGTGTGTGTGGGTCGATCACACTTACCCTGTGCCCTTCATGTCAGAGGAGGAATAGGAGGCTTGAGCTGTAGAAGTCCCTTTGAGTGGCGCAAGAGCGAGGGATGGGAGGGACACACCGATAGCAAATGAGAGAGTGAGAGAAGAAAAGAAAAGAAAGAGAAAGAGGGAGCCTCCAGCTTGTGCCTCCTCAAGCGACTCATCCCACCAGCAGCCAAAAACAGAGTGGGGAACTTGAGTCGACTTTCCACTTTCAAACGAAGACCCGAGTCCAGAGACAACAAGAGGACGACCACCTATCTGCCTCTACTCCTCCTGCCTCTACTCCTCCTGCCTCTACTCCTCCTGCCTCTACTCCTCCTGCCTCTACTCCTCCTGCCTCTCTTTGCATGTCCTCCCCTCACCCTTGTGCTATCACATCTCCTCTGCTCTGCTCCCCCTTCCTGGTGTAGGCACACACACACACACACACACACACACACACACACACAGCCCTCTCCTGTTCCTCTGAGTGTGAGTGTGTGTGAGTGAGTGAGTGCGCCTGCACGTCTCCCCTTTGGCGGCACTGATAGATGAGACATCCGTCTGCCCCGGCGAGTCCAGCGTTTGCCTTTCATCTGACCCTGCTCTGCCTTGGACAACAGCGGGAAGGCACCGAGTGGAGAGAGACAAAGTGCGAGAGAAGGAGAGAAAGAGAGGGAGAGTCAGAAAGAGTCAGAGAGAGAGAGAGAGGAGAGGAGAGTGAGATGGAGAGGGGGAAAAAAAGAGCAAGTGGAAAGGCAGCTCCGGCAACAATCACTCGAGTCCCAGACAAAAATCTGCCTGCTCGCCTGCTTGCTTTCCCTTTAACACTCCTAAGTAATCAATCTAGCCTGCTACACGATACTCGCAGCACTACCTCCCCCCTCCACCCCTTTTACATTCCCGCCTTTCTCTATGCCTGCTCCAATCAGAGTACACAGCCCTCTGACGCCATTGGCTAAACCCACCTCTATCGCAGATGACACAGCCCCCCCTCCTCCCTTGTTTTCAACCCCACCCCCTTCAGCAGACAGCCAACTTCCTGTTTTAAGTTACCTTGAGCTGCAAGATAGGGGTCAGGGAGAGAGAGAGAGAGAGAGAGAGAGAGAGCAAGGGAGAGAAAGAGGAAGAAACAAAGAAAAAAAAGCAGAAGAGCTTAGCAGCTATAGTTGGAGAAGGGGGGTGGGGGGGGGGGGGGGGGTGCTGAGGAAGAGAAGTAAAAGAAAGAGGGAAGTGTCCCCCTAGTCTCTGCATTGTCTCTCTGAAGCTACAGTAGCTCTCCTCTCTCTCTCTCTCTCCCTTTCACTCACTTATTCCTTCTCTCTCAGTCTATCTGCTGGGGCTGGCTGGCTGCTCTGTAACAACTGTGCCCTGCTTATTTACAATGTCAAAGTAAATGTCTTTGGAGCCCCCCCCCCTGCCTACAGCCGAGTGGCTAGCGCAGCGGTGATGCACGAGCATGGGCTGGCCCTGATTGGGCGTGGGGGCTGTCAGTGGGACTGCCGCATGTTGCAGTGGCATAATTTAAAGTGGAAAGACGCAAAAATCGGTGTGTGTGGTGAGCCAAGGGCCTTGTACGTACGTGTGTGTGCAGGCATGCGTGCGCGTGAGCCAGCTTTACTGTTATCCCTCAATTCTTCATTGCTTTCCACTCTCACTCTCTCTCTTTCCTTCCTTCTCCCTCTCTCCGTCTGCTTCTTTTACACAACCATTCATTACTCTCATCATTCACAACACAAATGAAAATCTGAAACCAGGCAAAACATCTCGGGGGGGTACGACTGCCAAAAACGGTGAATCACCACCCAAGCTTTCATCTCCCCGAGTGTGTGACACAACCTCCTGTGATGTTCCCATAATTAGTCAGG
This sequence comes from Alosa sapidissima, assembly GCF_018492685.1. Classification (NCBI taxonomy): domain Eukaryota; kingdom Metazoa; phylum Chordata; class Actinopteri; order Clupeiformes; family Clupeidae; genus Alosa; species Alosa sapidissima. The sequence goes on from NC_055977.1 coordinate 12,677,387, forward strand.
GGTTTATGCTTTAGTCTTCCCAGAGCCCCTTGGCTGGTGCACATTCACACAGAGCAATAGATGACACTGCCACCAAGGTGAACCAAGGTACACAAGAGAGGTGGAAGCCATGAGGTAAGCAAAAAAGCTATATTGAATGTCAATGTTTCCCCTTCATAGAAAACTCTAGTAACAGTGCCCATTTAGACATCATTATTCAGACTGATACATTTAACAGTTCTTAATATTACTGACAATCGCATGTATTATTAGATTCCCTTCAATCACCTCTATCCCACTACAGATCTAGAGATCTAAGCAAAGGTCTCCATTGCACATGTAACCTGACCTGGCTGCCACTCAGCTAGCGCCATCAGCCAATTTCCTACCCATACTGCTTTGCCCCATGGCAGAAGCATTCCACCTGAGCGATACTCATGAAGCCAGCGGAGAAGATATTTGGTGCCATTGGCGCGTTTTCAGGTGCAACAGAGTTGTTAGAATGGTCATGTTACTTTGACCCTGACCACACAACACATGAAGGTACTGTATAAGCTCACGTAACCAGCCCAGGTTAATAAATGACAGACAATCCCCTCAGGGTTACCGACGCAAACAGCATGGGAAGTATAGGAACAAGCACTATTGTCACAACTAACTAACTAAAAAAAAAACCTTTTCATTCCTATATACAAACATATTTATAATTAAAAAAAGAAAAATATACATGCAGGGCAATTTCAACTTCAGGTATACTCCGAACTACAGCAGCTGGAAATAAATTGGAGGGAATGGGTGAGTAAACGAGGGGAGAAAAAAGCTACAGTATGCCCTGCAGGCAATCTGTGTCTACAGATGAGGCAAAGTGGAAGGAGATAGAGAGAGACAAAGCCTCTCAGCTGAATGAGTTGCTTTTAGCAGAGTGGTGGTTTTCAGAGAGGGTTAGCAGAATAACCTGGAGCTTATCGCTCATGTTACTGCAAGTCCCCAGTGTACAGAGAGAGAGAGAGAGAGAGAGAGAGAGAGAGAGAGAGAGAGAGAGAGAGAGTGAGAGAGAGAGAGAGAGAGAGAGAGAGAGAGAGAGAGAAAGAAAGAAAGAAAGAAAGAGCAAGAGAGATAGAGGAGAAGAGGAAGATATGGTGAGAGTCAAGAGTGAGAGGGAGGGTAGGAAAGAGCAAGTGAACAAGTGAAACCATAGGGCAAAATGATCCCTCTTTCTATTTCTGTGTCCCAGGTAGGATGGTTTGGTTGGTTAATGATTATGACAAAAAACACAACGTACGTCAGCAGCTGGGATGTCAAGGCCTGTTTCTCTCAACTGCCTACACACTATAACTCAGTGACAAGAAGCAAGGTTAACAGCAGCCAGATCTTCATGGGACTTTGACGTGTGTAAAGTAGCCTAACTAAACACCCAAAGAATACATCTTTCTTTCATATGTCTAGCCCAGGTCAGATGTTTCCAGTTGCCCACCAAAAAATATCCAATCTAAGAAGTTTATGACAAACCACTTTAGGTAGGTCCATCAAGTTTAATATACCTCACATTCACAATAGACTTCCAGAGCCAGATTACACCCCCTTAAATATTTCCCCAGCAACACAGAAAAAAAACCATAGAAAAAATACTGTATCTTTGACACAACATTAAGTTATGTCGAGATTTGGTCGAGAATCCATTCTAACTTACATTTTGAGAACCACAGCAAAATACTCAACCTGCACTTGGTATTTAATGCTTCTTTGCACTTCTGGTTGGATGTCAAATGCATTTCATTGGCTCTGTACCTGTACTCTGTACCTGCTAAATGACAAAGTTGGATTTAATCTAAACTAGTGCCACAGCCACACCTCTCACTCTTTTTCCATGAAAGGAGTAAACCAAAAGGGATCAATGATTTTAGAGCGTAGTGCTCGAGAATCTTTGGTTATGAGTACTACTGTAAACATTACCATACCTGCACTCAGGTAATCACAGCAAAGACATCAAGCCTGAGTAAATAGCTATATCAATCAATATAATTTCAAATCATTTTCGTAGTTAATGTACATGTTGAATTAGCCCGCCTTAGTGGCTACACAAAAAAGCGTACTTTCTATTGCAAAACTTGACACAAACACAAATTAAACCATTAAAATATGCAGTTTGATCAGTCGGTGTAGATGCAGGTCCGTGCTTTAATTTACTACAGTTCATGAAGAGTTAAAGCAATGCATTTTGTACGTCACGGTCACATAAGCAACGCATCTTGAACGTGTTAAGCTGTGTTGGGTCCTAAACATTTTTATATATTTTGCTTACTAGCTTATCATTTTGTCACAACGTTACGATGTTGTCATGTTGCCTTTACAGATTTTGACGTTTGCCAGCTAACGTCAGCTGATGCACAAAACAAATACTGTCATTAACTTATCCAGGATTTAATTCGCAGCCTGACTTTATTGAGCCCGATAAACCCAAAACAAAATTGCAAACATTTACCTTACATGACCACCACATTTACCTTACATGAGCCACCAACGTCACACTATTCGGGTAATCAATTAGAAACGACATTGAATTACGTGGTTACATTACATGTCTGGTAACTTCAGTCATTTCCGAAATTTCACTTCAAATGATCAGTTACTTCAAGATAATATGAAACTCCTGGCTGCAGGTCGTTTGTAAAATCTAACGTTATTAGCCCATCGCCTTACCTAAGTTGCACCTGTGTTTTGTTAAGTTACTTGGCTAAAGCTAGCTAGTGATTATCTATTAGTCTTCAGACAATCCGAGAATGTAAGAATGTAAGTGTAGTTAATTTCGCTGACACATAATCAATGGCAATAATATAATTTGTTCAGGTTAAGTTAGATGTTTTTTGCTTGGTCAGAAATTAGCCAAGATTATGTCACAAGATTAATAGTTCACCGGGTTGCTGGCTAGCCGGCTTACTAACAAAGAGACGTGTTAAGTAAAGCGGAATACCTTATAGTTAGCGTTAGCTTTGTGGTCCCCAAACGTTTCGTTAACGTTAGATAGTCTTAGCTAAGTTATAACTGCATAAATACAGTCTTGCTGTGCAATGCGTTACACATACAAAGACGTTATTTTCGGTCATCCTGCTATATCAATTAAAAGAATGGGAAATTCGCATTGCAATGACCAAATGATAGTGTTTCTTCTTTTTAACAAGCTAGAAGATGATTGCTAACGTTAGACTCCCAGCTTTAGAATCAAAGGAATAGGCCGGTGATCGAGGGTGACAACAACTGGCTGGCAACTCAGGCCGCATTATCTGTACTTCACATTAAAACAAGGACTTGGGCGATAATCACATGAAAGTTCCCTTAAAACCTTTGTAAATATGTGGAATGGCACCCTAACCAATAAAGACTAAGTTTGGATCTGTCCTTCAGACCAATCAAACCTCGGACTAGATTCCACCAATCAAGGTTTCTACGAGTTCATGTAGTTTTGAAACTGACGCCATTCGGGCTCCACCAATTCCGGACCTCAACAGGGAATACACTGCTTCGAAGAGCCAACATGGCGGACAATGTATTACAGTATCTCGCCGCCTCTATTCCCTACCACTGGCCACCAATAAGCGCTTCAGAGAGCGGGGAGGGAAATGGCGCCTATGTTCATCCTCCAAAACAATCGTCTATTGGATAGAACGGATCATTGAAAGAGAACCCACCAATTACGCAAATTGTAGCGAAATATTACAAGTTGAACACACGAATATAAAGACGTGTACAACGAAAGCAGTTACTTACCCAGTTTTAGTTAAGTGTTCGCCGTGAAGTCCGGTTCAGTGTAATATTTAATTTATTTAGGCAGCAACGGGAAACAAGATGGCCGACGTCTTGACAACTTCTCCTCAAACCGGAAATATGCTTACGTTTACGCACGGACGTGTTTTTAAATGATGGCGCTAAATTTTTGCGATGTCATTTCTACTAAGATGCGCATCTTTTAATTCTAGAAACATATACGTGTTTTAATACATTCTTTCTGGCGTTATATAACGATAGCCTAGCAGATTGCTGTGGCTGAATTGCCTTATCCCAAAGTCACCGCATCCCAAATTAAATTAACTTCTTAGTTGAAGAGCACTGGTTCGCTCCATATCACTTGGGGAGGACACAAACTCTTTGTTACGTCTCTGGGTCTGGGGCGGTGAGAGAGACAAGGCAATGTTTTAAGGCTTGTTCGACTTAATGCAGCACTGCGCAGATCTGGCTGAACGCGACCCATGCTGTTTAAAAGGCGGTAAAAGACCAGTATGCATGCATCACGATCAGCCTGATCAACGCAGAGCTGTACAAAGTCGAATGAGCCTTTTGTAACTGGAAAACAAAAATAGCATTGTAAAATCTTAGTCTGAAATGTTTGCATTCTCACATACCTCCACTAGGGCACGCCAAAAGGACAAAAATTGGACAATGGCGGGCCTGAAGGCAAGGATTTTCTTTGAGCTGAGGAAGGGGTGTGATGGCATACTGCAAGGCTCAAATAGCATTTTCCATTCCACAAAATTGGGAACATTCAATCTCTTTTATCATGTCAACGAAGAAAAGAAAACCTTGAGAGGTATGGAAAGCTACGCTGGTGTTTGACAAGGCCCAGCAGGACCTTTGTACTCTCTTGGTTGTGCGACATCTTGAGGTCTCTGGGTTCCTCCTTTAGCCCATCTTCTCTCTGTTTACAGTTCCTAGGGTCAGGATGCTGGAGGGCAGGGGTGAGGCAGGTCAAGAGGGTCTCTGTTTTTTTTTTCTTAGGCCTCCTGGAGGAACCCTCTCAGGGGAGGTAGGTGTGATGACCCTTTAAGGTCTGTGTGTCCGCTGTGCATAGCTTGTGATGCCAGAGAGCTTATTGCAATCACCACCGCCTGTGCTGAAACAGCCTTTAAAAGGCAGAAGATTAACCAGAAACCCACATCCACTAGACATTTCTTTAGAGGTTGGCATCATGGCTGGATGTACCATTTCACCATTGGTTTCCACCATGGCAATGAAGGTAAATATAAGGGCATCAAAATGGGATGTCGGACGTGAAAGGCAGCAGGATGGCATCCGGTTACCTCCCATCCGAGCCTATATGGATGAAATGATAATGCTGACAACAAGTCCATGTACTTGTAGCCAAGTTGAATGACCGTCTGAAATGGGCAAGGATAAAGGTGAAACCTAGCAAATGTAGAAGTGTATCTATTGGGAGAGGGAAACTGGTGGAAGAATAGTTTTATATTAATGGTAAGGGGATTCCGCCTATTTAAAAAAAAAAAACAGTTCAAAGTTTAGGCAGGTGGGATGATCCCACATTGAGTGGCCGAGGACAGGTCTTGGAGCTTAGAGAATTCATTGTTTAGCAGGTGCAGAATGGACAATCAGGATTTGGTCATGGTACCAGGTGGTACAAAGGTATGGGGTAAGTCTACAGCAAAGGAGAAGATTCAGATGGTAACCAGCTTTGTTCACAATCAAAAAGAGCAACAGACGTTCAACAGCAGTGTCTCAAGCGAAACAAGGACAATGGATGAACTGGCACTGAGCCTTGGGCCATGGATGCTTACAGCATTCAATTAATTGTAGGAGCCACTTATAATGTTCATCCAATTCCACAGAACCTCAGTCAATGGGTTGGTGAAGACGGAAACTGTAAGTTATGTATGGGGCATGGCTCTTTATTAAAGCATACTGTCTGGTTATAAAATTAGCTTGAGCCAGGGTCATTACATCCGGAGGCATAATAATCAGGTTTTGAAGTCACTAGCGTGTTCGCTTGAGAAATAGAGACTTGACATTAACTCTGCCGGCAGTTGTCAGGGACAGTAGAATTTTGTTTGTGCTGGTGGGACAGAAAAGTAACCATCAGACAAGCAATACAGGGAGATAGGGGAAAGCACAGGATCAACAATGTATTGTTGTGACTACTTTGAAACCAGACATGGTGTTGTATGACAGTGTGAGCCAATCATCTACTATATGGAACTATTTGCTTTCAAGATGTGATGGAGGAAGCTAAAAGGAAGAAGTCAAAGTATGCAGAACTAGTGAAGTAACAGAATGTTGCTGGCAAGCACACACAAGACCATTGGAGATAGGTGTTAGAGGCTTTGTAGCAATGTCAGCCACAACACTTCTGTTCGATTTTGGTTTTCGCAGAAAGTCATTGAAAGAAGCTGTGAAAGAGTTAGCTGAGGATACTTAGGTGAGATGCTCACAGAGTAGGCTATGGGGGGATACAAACTCTTTATTGCGTCTCTGGGTCTGGGACGGTGAGAGAGACAAGGCAATGTTTTAAAGCTTGTTCGACATAATGAGTTTGAGTTGGGGGTATGTTGTAACTTGAATTTACTCTGACATTTGTGAAATATTGTCACTGTGATTCTGGAGTGGTAGTGTATGGTGCTTGCATTTTGGCTAGTTGTGTTGCTGATTGGACCATAAATGGTCACAGCAAATAAGAAGTTTGACCGAAGAATTTCTTGGCATTTGTTGGTACCCACATTAAGGGCTTGCCATTTAGTTATGATGATTGGATCATAAATGGCCATGAATTTGTTGGTAGGCTTTTTTTGGTGGCACATCAATGGCTTGCGTTTTATTTGAATATGTTGCTAATGGGATCATAAACGGCCACAGCTACAAAGAGGATTGACTGAAGAATTTGTTGGTATCTGCATCAAGGGTTTGTCAGGTTATATTACTGATCGGATTATAAATTGCCACAGCAACGAAGAGGAATGACCAAAGAATTTGTTGTACAAAACCCATCCATGTGGAGGAAGGGGGTGGGTCTGAGACACCAAACACTATGTTGAGTCTTCCAGAGGTGTTGTGGTCCTAATTCAACAGACACACAGATGAAGGAGGGTGCCTGCTTGATAACCACAGTTAAATGCTCAGAAAGGCTGTTGGTAATGCTGTTTTTTGTGCATGAAGGTTGGGCTACTGTTCGTTCCGCCTAGCTCCACTCATCCATCTGGGATCGCTCCATTGGAGAGGTGTTTTAGAAGGCTGGGCCTTATCAAAAGTCCTTGCATATGATTGGATAAGCCACTTGTCCGTCATCTTTATTGACGTGCTACTTCAACCACTCACATTGAAGCCAACCCATGACGCTGATGACACTTGCTTCCTCGATGCGAGCTGTTGTCTGAATCAAAATAGTCTCACAGTCGCTTCTCCGCTACGTCACATCTATGAAACTCCCGCCCTACGTCCTGATTGGCTCTACCATAAAATCTGGTGCTGAAATCACTCCTAACAGAAGTGATCCCAGATGGATGTGAGTGGAGCTAGGCGGAACGAAATTCATCTGGCAAGAGTCAGGTTAACTGTAAGCTGCTGTCAGCCAACTGTGTATTGCAATTTTATCCTCCATCATGGCCATATCATGCATCATTGGCCACTGTGGGAAATGTTCTACCTAAAGTGCAAGCAATTTAATACCTCTCCTGAAACAACACTGATTCAACAGTAACTGAAATCTCCAGCAGCTTCAAAATACATGCAAATCAGTTAGAAGAAAATACTCAACGTCTTAATCAGGACAAGGGTAGCATAAGGATTTCATGTTGTCTCATAAATTGTTTTTATTCTAATAGAATGTAATCTGTGTCTGGAAAACCCCATGTCCGGAAGCAGATCTCCTCACTTTAACATACCTTAAAAATATATAAAAGTAATATAAAATATATCATAATGATTATAATGAATATAGTTATGTAAATCATTGCATCAGTATAAAACATTAAAATTTGTATATGTTTTTAATGTACTATTGTGTTGATTGAACTTCAATAAATAATTGTGGGCAGTTAAAACAGAGGACCCCTTTAGCACTTCCTAGTTCTTCCTCATGTCATGATATCTTTCACTCTGGTAAGTCTTTCATATTTTGTGTATTTAATATCCATCTATTGACACCTGGCATGTCACAACCATAGTGTGTCAACACCCAAATGACCAAAATGCAACATTGTGAAAAATGTTCTATAATAAAGGCTTAATTTAATAAGATGTAAAAGATTATTCCTGTAAGAAATACATGTGATATAAGAGGAAATATAAGCCACTCTGTCAGATGTCAATACCATTTTCAATAGTCATTTTGAATTTAAAATGTTCCTCTGTTGATATGTCAACTCCGTCAAATAGAATAGATGATCTGTTCCCTCAAGGATATTTGTCCATTAAACCAATACATTTCCAAAGTTCATGTGTAATTTTTATGCTTCTAAATATCACTGTTCATTATGAAGGTTAAAAACAAAACCTTAAAATCTATACAACCAAAACTGTATGCATTAAACACTGACTTGTCCGACTTTAAAAATGTGATATTCATTTCAAAACCTGTGTACATAATTAAGGGAACCAGGAGACTGATAAGTCAAACTATTTGTGGTAAGTTATTCAAAAAAATATTTTATAAACATTTCTACATGTCTGATGGTGTTGACAAAAATCAAGTGCGGGTCCAGCAAACATGTAATTTATTTTTTTTTAAAAAGTACAACTGGGAGGTTGTACCAAACCATGATTAGACCACATTTAACAAAGATGTGTTAATAGTTTTTGAAAATATCTTTTTAGAAATTTGAAACCTGCTTGTCCCTAATCTCAAGAATCACTGAAATATTAAGTGCAAACTGTTGACCCCATGAAGACATTTGACTGCAAAAAAACAGACTCAGTACTCATGTTGGTTTTTCATTAGAGTAAACCTTTACTGGTACTTTCACATAATGGCCACACATCAAAAATTGCTTACTTTAATATAAACTGGGAATGTATCAAGTATAGTCTATGAAAGTGCAAATGACAAATTCAAGGTTAATGATTTGCCTAAAGATGAAAAAAAATGTTAATGGATTTGTAAAATATGCCACTGCCATTACCTCTTAATTTAAATTAAGTAGCAGGTAAGTACTGCAATCCCTCTTTTCCTTCCCTGGGCACAACATCTGGTTGAAGGATGAACGCAGCTGCTGAAATCCAACCAGTGACACAGAATGAGAAAATAAAATAAAATAAAATAAAATAACTCTCAAAGTTTACCAGCTCTAAGATGAGCACTCCAACCAAACGTGGTGCAAAACTGTCCCTACTGCAGTTCTAGGACACACTGATTTGGAAAACAATATGTGAATCATTATACATAGACAAATATTATATTTACTTTAAAAAAAATCAAATAGAGAAGGGAACTCAGTTGTTGTAAATAAATAAAGCAAAGTATAATGTCTTATTACCTATACATTTTACATTATTTTAAATTAAGTTAAATTAAACTACTTCTTTTAAAAAGCACTTATTCTTTAATGTCCTCGCTAGATCAGATAACTGTATGCCGGCTTCTGCAGTAAAAATCAACCAGACCAAAACTAGAGTTGCTATATATGAATGTGTCTGTGGTGGGCCATCAGTTGGCTCATTCTAACCAAAAAGCTATAAAAATGTGAACGTAATGGCCTACAAATAATGAAATTAGAAATGCTACTATGCTACAGTGAGACGACAAAATGGAAAGGGGGGAGAATATCATTTTCAATACTCAATTGAGTATCTGCGTTCAGCATGACGTGGCCAAGTCCATTTCATTCCCACGTTATCGGGACAGGTTATTAGAGGAGGCGATAAGGAGCCTACTTTGAGGACAGTAGAAATAAAGGCACGCTTATGGGTACAGCCTTATAAGCATGTCTGAAGAGCAGCAAAAATTGTTCCCCAACCCACCACACGCACTCCAGAGACATCCTCATGTTTCCATTTACTATGGGTGAATACAGTACATCAGAGAAAAGAGTGGCAAAAGGGAGATAAAATTCACTAACATATCAGTATGCATTTACCCTCTTCGGTTTAAGGAGGGGAACCGTTATAAGGTTATTATGCGCAACACATCTCGGTTAGCACTGAATAAAATAAAAGAGAATAGTATAAAAAGGAAAACAGGATAATAATGGGGGACATCTGGGTGCGGGTAGAGTTTGATTGGCTCTCAGCAAAAAAGAACTAGGCACAATTTGTGTCATAAACCGCTGTTCCTGCAGCACTGTTTGTAGTGTTTCTTCAATCTGGCCTTGGCAAAAAATAAAATAAAAAAACAAACAATAAAAAGAGTTCTTAACACTTTACTTAACAAGCTCGGTCAGCAGGCCTCTCTTAAGTCATAAACTTAGCTTAGCTTAAGAAGAGGTTACTTCAGACAGCCAGGTGCTTCCCACATGCACCAACAGGATTAAGGTGTGATTTTAAATGCTTTGATATGCTTATGACACGTTTATCAAGGCTGCATGATAGAGGGATGTTGTGGGGGGGGGTGGAAGGGCCGAAATGTTGAAGGAGTGACATCCTAGCAAGCTGGAGGGGTATAACCCATTTAAACCCTCTCAAGCAGCATGCGCGCAGACACACACAAGTACATCTCCTCTCTCTTTCTCTGACATGCACACACACACACACGCGCACACTCACACCAGTCTCCTTCTATTTCATTCACATCACCCATACCTCTAACACACCAATTCCCAACCGCACACACGCACACACACACACAGGTACATGACTGGTATCATCATACTTGTGATGGAGAAAAAAAAAAACATATCTGTAAAATACTAAAATCCAACATAAGGGAGAGCACAGGATGAGAACATGAGCAGTACTTTAACTCAAGGTGCTCCACTGTAACCATTCATAAAGCGTCTGAAAAAACACTGTTGAGTATCTTATAACACGCTACAAGCATGCCTAAGACATGGAACACCCACTCCTAAGCAAAGGACTTCAGAAGCTGTTTGAAGGTGGGAAAAAAAAGAATCACTAAAGTATAAAACAGTGCATCAGCCTGGCTTTTGTAGACTGATGCCGACGGTAGGTTAGCGCTGCATACTTGTGGCAACTGTTATAATATCTTGTTAAGCGTTTATTAAGGCTTTATGAATGGCTGCCTGAGACCACTTCAATTAAAGTCAGTATTAGCAAGGTTGTTTTTTTTGTTTTTCTCGGGGTTTTTTTCCGCTCGAGTCTGGAGACCGAAGTACTTCTCTTGAGTGACCTGAAAGATTTCATTGATGCATTCTCAATTAAAATAAGCAATCCTGTTTCTCTCACCCACCGCCATCACCACCAAAAAGAGCAAACGTCTCCTTAGTGGAGATGTGGCTTTTTTCCCCTTCTCTCTACAATTATGATTAACAAAGAAACTACCTCAGACCAGCATCACAGGGCCTAAAAGAGGAGGAACTTACCGCTTCTTCCAAACATTCCTTGACATTCTTTTTTTTTTTTTTTCAACACTCTGTTACAACCTTTTTTTAAATTTTTTCTTTTTTTTTTAAACCAGGCAGTGGAAGTCACATCCACTTTTAGCGGCTTCAGTGGAACCCCATGGCACTGTGCTCTTTTCCTTCCTCTTGTAAATGCAGTGTTGACTGTTAGAGTCTGGTTGTGTGAGGAGCCCTCAAGACTAGGTAAAGATGTGTAAGTTATCAGTAAGTGCTTGTGTGTGTGTGTGTGTGTGTGTGTGTGTGTGTGTGTGTGTGTGTGTGTGTGTGTGTGTGTGTGTGTGTGTGTCTGTCCTCACACAAGGTGCACCTGCTCCTCCCACTCAGAGGGTAGCTCTGTGGGGTGGGTATTGTCACGACGACACCCATCCCCCTTCTCCTCCTCCTCCTCCTTCACCACCACCTCCTCCTCCTTCTCCTCTTCCTCCTCCTCCTGGTCCTCTTCCTGCTTTTGGGGCGGGGCAGAGCCCTCTGTGTCTGGTGGCGTGAGTGCGACGCCCACCTCCATGGTCAGCTTGGTGGCGCTGGGCAAACACTCGTCCTCCACACAGCCCAGCTCCAGCAGGTCAGGCCTCTGCAGCACCAGCCCCCCCGTCTCCTCCAGGGCTGGGCAGGGCGGCCACAGTTCCACCTCCTCCTCCTCCTCCTCCTCCTTGCCCGTGCCAGTCTCCTCGTCCTGGGGCTGCTGCTGCCGCTGCGTGGGCACCTCGGAGGCCTCTTCCTGGAGCTGGGGCTCGGCCTCATCCAACGGGAGTGGGTCAGCGGAGTCGTCCGTGGGCACCAGTGCAATTTTCTGCGGGTTCATGTCATGGAACCAGGCCATGATGTTGCCCAGCAGGTTGGCGTTGGCCGAGGGGTCCAAACAGTCGGGGTCGCTGGGGGAGAAGGGGTCCGAGACGCTGACGGAGGTCGTGGTGGTGGCGGTGGTGGTGGTGAGTCCGGGGGCGAGGGAGGAGGAGGCGGACGAGGAGTCCCCGTAAGGCCTGAGCGCGTCGGTCAGTCCGCCAAGCCGCATGAGGCTGTCGCCCAGCTCCAGGAGCTGCGAGCTGCTGAGGGAGGCGCGCGGGAGATCCAGGGCGTGCGGCGCCGGGTCCAGACGCGAGGGCAGCGACGAGCCGATGGCCCCCAGCGAGGCCTCGCCGCTCAGGCTGTCCTGAGGGTCCGTGTCCGTGCTCATTCCGGACTCCTGGAGGGACAACTGGATGGCCAGCAGGATGTTGGGGTCGTCCTCATCGAGAGAACCAAGTGCCTGTAGAGGATGAATGAGACGAAGCTATATTTACACAGTACACACTCAGACCTGGGAAATACACACTTGCTTTAGTCAAACTAAATCAAGCTGATTTTTATAGTATTTAAAAAGTATTATGCAGAAGTTTCACAGGTCAAATTCTTAATTTTTAAGTTGCTTTTTTGGCAATAAAATGCGGTATCCAGCAAAACCAGCAATACACCTCATGTATCAAACAACTAATTAACTAATTAGAATGAGGAGAGGAAACTTCCATTACAAATTTAACACCATTCTCTTGTGTCCTTACAGCCTTTCGTGCTGTGCCATGCAATACCCATTCTGGGGAGTACTGACTAACTCCTTGCATCCAGGAAAACAAATGTCCGCTTGTTTGCGGAGTGGAAAGAGGGGATTGAAGATATGTCAGGGTCCTAATTCAGATGATGGTAATGAGCTCATGGGGATCGATCAAACTCACTGTTGAGACGTTGAGGCGTCGTCTGCTTCCACCTCCTTCTGGCCCATCTGATTGGTGTAAACAAACAAACAAATAAATAAAAATAACAACCATTTCAATAATTTTATTCCATAACACGCAAAGAAATCAGACAAAATCAGCCATTTCCTGTCCTCCTTAACTGGGAAATTATTTTAAATGCCTCTGTTAGCTCTGCTAGTGTGTGACACACTTTCTTTAGCTTGTTTTGGTCTTTAGCTTTCTGTTCTCCAAAGGCATAGACATCAGACCACACACTTAACAGAGGTCAGACATAAACACCAAATCAGCAAAGAGTTCATTCAAAGGTTCTACATTTCAAGAATAAAAAAAAAAAAAACATGTTCTATTTTCCTTAGTACTGCTGCTAAAATAGTAGGAAAGCATGCAGTCTAAGTGTGTATTTTAGTCTCCTGTTCGTAACTAAAACAAAACAAGCGTGAGTGATGTCCTGACTACGTGACCTAACCTAATCTTAACAGAGGATAAATTTCCACAGCTGAGGTGAACATGGGGTAAACGGGCCATTCTGACATCCTGGTATAGAGTGACAACTAGAGAGGCCAAGAGAAAACACAAAGAAAGAGGAAGACAGAAAACAGACGTGAATGGTCTGTTTGTATATCGGTGAGAGACAAATAGAAAGAGAAATGTGTACACAGTATGGGGGTCTGAGTAAGGGAGTTGCTGCGTGCGTGTGTGTGTGTGTGTGTGTGTGTGTGTGTGTGTGTGTGTGTGTGTGTGGTCAGGGATCACACCTAAAGTGCTGTCACTGGATTCGTTGGGGTCAGGTGTGTTGCTCCGCAGACTGTGGAGACTGAGCATGTCGCCTCGCCGACGCTGCCGGTGTCTGCGTCTGTACTGGAACTCAGAGTATTCCTACAACACAGCACACACAAACACTTAGTAACTAACACACACACACACACAGGAAAAGAAACACACACACACACACACACACACACACACGCTCACATATTCTATTCTCTCACCACAACATAGGTCTCTACAACAGCTACAACACTACTTCAGCACAACACACTTTGCTCTGCACTACTACGCATGCAGAGTAAAATACACACAGTGGCTCACATATTCTCTTCTATTTAACCACAACATGCAAGTCTAAACATACCGATTCAACACTTCTTCAGCACAATGCAACTATTCACTACTATGCATGTCCATACAAAACACAATCACGCTCGCAAATACACACACACACACACACACACACACACACACAAACACCATGAACACAAGCACAGACACACAACACATGACCACAAGCGTCATCTGTTTTTCTACTCTTTCAAACGCAGCATAGCACCTCATTATCAATCTCCATAAAGTACCAACGAACACAAGTGTTCTTTCTTTCTCCATCATACAGACTCTTATTATGCTTCCCCTGCGCACAGACAGCATTTCACCTGTCTGTCTGTAGATACATGCACAGCAGCTCTTTGTCTGTAAATTTAGTAAAGTCAATTTTCTACCTCACATCATGTACACACACATACACGAAAATCCACTTTTACAAAAAAACATCTGATTTTAAAGAACAAATATTCATAGAAGATTTGCTATGTTCTAAAAAAAAAAATCCATTTTAACCACTACACTACATAAGCATGCTCAAGCCAAACGTGCAGACCAGGCATAACTTCTGAGATAACACTAAAAAGATTCACAACGTTGGAAAGAGAGGCACACTTTGAACATAACAATCTCAGCAGGCCAGATTTGTTGGTGAGCCACTTCAAAATGAAAAATCTGCTAAAAACATATTATAACACTTTCAGACATTGACATCAGTGTTTCAGAAGACAAAATACACAGAGTGATTTGGATCATTCCCAGTTTTCATTTCGGGGTAAAAAATAAAATAAAACTAGTCCTGGCCCGTCATTAGGTGGGGTTGAATTTGAAAATAAAAATTGTGATGACTGTCAAAATGTGCCTGAGGATTCAGAATTTTTTTTCTATGATTTTGGCTATGGTTATAACATTCTGCCAAATCTATAATAGCATTGCCTAGGGAGAGAAGTAACTTTTAGGATACATACAGTATGTATACATTGTCAATTAAATTTACACTAGTTGAGTTACACCAAGTTGTCCATTTTAACTAGCATGTTCTGATAGTTGACCTCCATAGCCTAATTAACAATAAACTTAAGATGGCACAACCAACCCTTTTGGCAGAAAGTTAAATAATAGGGTTCTATGCGGAGGACTTGGGGAAAAAAAACGTTCCTTCCAGGCTAAGGGATCTATGTAGAACCTCCATGGCTTCCTCTGCTGGGCTATAGACGAAGAGGCCTCTTCTCTAACAGGGAAGCTACACCAGGCGCCGCTATCACGTCTGGTGTAGCTACTTCTATTGTTTATAGTGGAAGCGAATTGTTGCAGCAGACGCAACACGAACGGAACGCTTCAGTTACGCGCCTGGTGAGGCAGAACTGAGAAAACTCCATGCCTCAACAGAGCTCCTACCCCAGCAGCTAAACCTCCTCATCTTCATCCAAAAACGGCTACAACAGGGACAGAAGGGAACGTTTGATGTTGCCCATTTACAAAAAATGAAACTAAAACTTGATGTATGACAGATTACATTGAAACAAATTGAAACAAAAAACAAAACTAAAAAAAAAAAAGAAAAAAAAAAAAAGGTAATTCCGAGCCTTGCTAGCATGCGGTACAGTGATTAATGTGATTAAGCTCATTCTGTGGTCCGACCAAAGCCATCAGCATGGTTCACTGTTATCAAAAAACGTCAACATAACGCCAACATAAACTGCGAGGCTCTGCACATCAGAGGATTGTGGGTAAATTAAGTCTCAGCAGGCCATCTGGGTGATAGTATTCATCAACAACAAGGCAACAACCTACTCAGAGAGCCACCCACTGCCTGTTGCTAGGTAACGGGGTCACCCACAGTTACCCACAATCCACTGGTGTGTGGACCTTGGCAGTTGAAGTTGAGGGTTACGCTGATGCCATGTACACTGAAATACACTGGTGGCTGGTTGGGGTGGCCCGGGTGCGGCTGCTGCAGTACCTGCGGCTGTCCTCCCACGTGTTCATAGCCCTCACTGTGTCCGGTCCCTCCCACAACGGAGGGATCCCTCAGCATCTTTGGACACAGAATGATACGGGTGGTGACCTTTGAACTTTACCCTCGCAGAGGCACAGACAGTCATTCATACATACATACACATACATACGCTAACGATCACACACTTAGGGAGTCTAGCGGTTAAGCAGATTTCTATAAAATAGCAATAGATTTCTATAGAGCGCAAGCAAGCTCGTAGCGAACCATGTTAGCTAAGCCACAGAACAGCACTAAAAGAGAACTAATATGATAAGAATGGCCATGAGCAAATACTCACCTCAGGTGAGGCAAAACCTAGGTACTCCCAGTCCCACGTTCCACCGGCAAAACTAAAGAGAAAAGAGATTGGTTTGATATAATTAGGAGCACTGACTGAAATTATTGCAATTGATAACAGTTGACACAGAGTCATGAATTGTCATAATAGCCATTATAAACACTCCCTGCGTCCCAGTGTGCTGTAATGACCTTTAGTAGCATTTACTGTATATGATTCATAATCAAACCTCTTAGAACGAATAGCTGGTTATCAAATCTATTAACCCATTCGTGCTGGATGCTGCACGACGCAACATTCTATCTCCCGCCTGTTGCTGCATAGCGCAGCAAGCTTTTTATTTCATGTTTCTAGGTGCTACAGAGGCTTAGATATTAAGGTTTTGGTAGACATTGACAATTCTTAGTATTTTTTCAGAAAACCCTTAGGAAATAAGGTTATTTAGTCTAAAATGACATAGGATTCTATAGGCGTTTTTAGCAGGCATTTCAGGAGTAAATGGGTTAATCAAATGCAAGTTTTTTTTTTATTGCAAAGTCCTGATTACGGTAAAATAATAATTAATAAATAATTAGTTAAAAGATTTAGTAATCAAGGATCTTTGGTATGACTAGACCATTTACCAACTGAAATCCCTCTAAGTATCAAACCAAGTGCATGAACTATTGACCATGCCCACTAAATGTTCAGGTGAATGTTGATGGTGATGGGGGGGGTTCCCATCCCCTACCTCCTGCGTGGGGCCTCTGGCGAGTCGTTGGGGGCCACACCCCGGGCCACCGAGGCCAGAAACTCACGCCTCTTCTGCTGCACCAGGCAGGCGGCACTGATGATTTTGTGGCGAGGGGTGCGGAGGTAAGGCCTGTTGACTTTCTGTGCAAGATCCTCTGTAACCATCTCCAGATCCGTCTGAATGAGGTGAACAGAGAGAGAGACGGAGGGAGACCGAGACCAAAGGGAGAGAGGGATGGACAGAGGGAGAGGTAGAATAACGGTGGTCATGTGTGAATACTATAATTACTGTCCTTTAATTGTACTTTTTACGGTCATTTCATTGCTGGTTAACACACACTGCTGTCATTCACATGCATGTGGTTCTGAGGACCTGGGGAACATGGCTGAGTGAGAACCAATTATCAGTTTCCAGTCCAGCTCAATGTCAGTAAGGGGAGCAGGATTAGTATCACATAGCAGCTACTTCAGCTTCACGGTCAGTATACAGATCCCACATAAGGTAACACAGAGTGGAAATAGGCTTAAGGCCTATTCACACCAAGAACTATAACGATAACTATAAACAAATATCGTTCTCGTTAATATGAATGATGACGTTCACACATAAACTATAACGATAACGACATGAAGAACAATATCATTGGGGATCACTTTCAGAACGACAAAAAGCTAATAGCCAATCAGAACCCATCAAATTTTAACCGTCACATTCATTAACACAAGGAGAGACTTTGTTTATCGTTGTTCAGTGTGAACGCTTTTATCTTTATGGTTATAGTTATCGTTATTGTTATCGTTCTTGGCGTGAATAGGCCTTTAACAACAGTATCGAGCTGCAAGGAGTTCTACTGTACATCAGACTTCAGAAGTTAGGCTTTTGATCTTTGGACTCAATTGGCCATTCCCAATGAACCTCCAGCAGACAATGCAAACAAAATATATAGTGTAACAAATCCTCAGATTCAGTTGAACATTTTGGTTCACGTTGTCATTGGACACAGTGGTCCAGCTTAGCTCACCGGAAAGGCCATTTACCTGCATAAGTTCAAATATTTCTTTCTTTGTGCTTTTGGGTTCTAGAAAGAAACCATATGGATAAGAGCACTTGAGAATGCGTCTGGTCTTGAGGAGTTCCTGTACGCCGTCTTCAATGAACGTAGTGTCTGGAGGAGAGCCCTCTCCTGAAAAACCACACACACACACACAGACACACAGACACACAGACACACAGACACACAGAGAACAAAGGTTACCTGACGAGGGACAAAATACAACCTTGACCATTTTTAATTACTGTTTGATGAGTAACTACTCTACCACATCTATTGTGACAGTAAAGCCGATCACATTCACTATAAACATGTCAAAACGATAGAAAATATGTATATACAGTCTGGTAGCAGCTCGCCATGTTTACCATAATATGTTCATCTATGAAATGTTTCCAAATGCATTAAGGAGAGTTTATAATTAGTAAAGTAAGAAACATACTGAACCACTCCGCTAATTCGCTATGCCAACTCGACCTGCATTGTGTCCAGCTGCACTCTCACTGTTGTTTAGTCTCAACAGGTTCAACAGCCAAAATATTTGCCTCTGGACATAATAAATCCGACCTTATGCTGACCTGTGTGCTTGACACTTACTTCCCATGAAAACACGGCTCAGTTGTTCCATCTTCTCTTTGGCTGTTTTAAGGAGTCGCTGTTCCAGCTGAAATCAGAAAGCAAGTTAGACATTCATACTGAGGCGTCCGAGATAGTCATCAAGGTCTGTTTAATATATGAAATAGTTATAATTTGCGCAATTTGTTTTACTTATGATTTTTCTATGATATTTAGGGGATATAATATTTAAAAAATGACTTGACTGATATTTTTTTCTGCATCATGAGAAGAGGCAAGAAAAACAATATTCTGACAAACACTACATTCCCAAGCACATTAATATTTACCAAAGCACACTCACTTGGTAACTGTGTTCATGATTCTTGTAGCGTGTGTAATAGTGCATGAAGCGATCGAGTTCCTGATAGCTCTTGTGCTTCTTCTCTGCCTGAGAAAAAAGACAAAAGGGTTCTTTTGTGTCAATGTGCAAAAATGTCATCAGTCTCCTTCATTCTTTCACTCTCACACACACACACACACACACACACACTGTCTATAAAAGCACATTTAGCCAGAGCCTCTCCTAAGACAAATGTCCCTGTGAGCCCCCCAGTCTTTGGAGATCAGAGACATGCGGCAATAGAAAGTCTTTTCACAGGCCGACAGTCTTTAAAAATGACCGGCTCAAGAAGAGAATGGGTCTAAAAACAGCCTGTTTCTGAAAAACCCTCCTCACATTGTGCGACACGGACACAAAAGGCTGGCGTGTTCCCTGATTTCCTGCCGGCTTCTCTGTCGAGACGAAACCGTGGCTCAGCAGGGTGCTGTGAGCACGCTCACAGATTAAACACACGCCATGTCTCCAAAAAAGGCCCATGAAACAGGTACATAATGTCCTGTGTTTAAAACAAGGCTTGGTTCTGGACTGGGCTTGGTTCTGGGTGTGTGTGTGTGATATAGGGAGCTAGAGTATATAGGCTTGGGACATGGCCATTAAAGGACCCAGATGCAAACGAATCCCCTCAGTACTTGAGCCAATAGCCCATAAAATGGAGAAGCTATTATGTCATGTAAAGAAGATTCAGAAGATTCTGTTTACCATCTTGAGATAAATATTTTAAGATCCAAGCTGAACTTGGTCTGTGGAGAGAAGGCACACATGCATGCCAGTCAAGTATGTGTGTCCATGTGTCCTGCCAAAACAGTAGTTGTAATTCCAGAGTTTCCTGTAGGGTGTGTGTGTGTGTGTGTGTCTGTGTGTGTGAGAGTGTGTGTGTTTACCTCCACAGTCATCTCCTTGGACTGCTCCTCCACCTGCTGGATGACCTCATAGCGTGTGCAGCGGTAGTATCCACCTGTGGAGGAGCTGTGCTTCTTCCACTCCTCCAGACAGATCCAGCAGAAGTCATACTTACACTAGACAAACATAAGAAGAGAGATGCTACGAACATCAGAGGATGCACAACACTCCACATTGTATTACCTGCTTAGTTTTCTTCTAACCAAATGACATCTGTATTGTTTTTAGTATCTTTGGATTGCATGACATGACAGTGTTTATCATTCAGTCCTTATGCTGCATGGTATACAAAACATATTGCCATACCATTATTGACCTTCCCCATACATTGGTGACAGATATGGCAGTTTACTGAGAGATTTTTCTTGCATAAATGCAGCATCATCAGATCAAAACATTGGCACCATCATGGTATTACAGAGCTCCTTCCTGGAGCCCTTAGTCCCTAGTGTGGGTAAACTTGGTAGCTAGTGTGTGTGTGTGTGTGTGTGTGTGTGTGTGTGTGTGTGTCTCGCTCTCTTTGTGAGTGTGTGTGTGTGCAACACTGTCAGGCAACACTCGGCCCTCTCCTTCCCAGCATGATCTAATCAATACATGACAGGCCACCAAGTGCCCGTTACCTAGCAACAGGCAGAGTTTGTTTGTATCTTCAGGTAACAAGAGGTTAAGAGCCCTGAGCTTGCCTCCCTGCCTGCCAGTCTCCCCATCTCTCTCCTCTGTGTCTGTGTGCATCTGTGTTTGTCTGTCCATCAATGCTTGGGTCTGCAGCACTGAACTTGCCTCCTGTCACACCTTCCCTAGTGACTATCAGACCTTCCACGCTACTACAACTCCACAAGATATCCTCTTGTTTTTACACCAAAAAAATCCCATAAATCAGAGTCCGACAGTGTTTAATGATTGTTTTTGTTATGTATTTAACGTAAAAAGCATTTGTTATGTATTTAACGTACGGTATAATCCTGCTGCCCTCCATCCACATAAAAACACTAATAATTAACTCACAAGCAGACAGCATAAAAACAAAGGCAGCAGACAGTTTCAAACCAGCTCCCCCCCCCCTCGTTCCCTACTCCCCCATCACTCCCAGCACAACACCCAGTCCTGCCAAGCAATCACTACTTGTGCTATTCATAAACAGTTTGCGCACAGATGTTGTGAGCATACTGCATGTGGAGGGGGGATGGTATATATATGTGTGTGTGTGTGTGTGTGTGTGTGTGTGTGTATATGTGTGTGTGTGTATATGTGTGTGTGTGTATGTGTATATAGATATATATGTATGTATGTGTGTGTGTGTATGTGTGTGTGTATACGTGTATGTGTGTGTGTGTGTGTGTGTGTGTGTGTGTGTGTGTGTGTGTGTGTGTGGGCTGTCTAAGGGTGCGCAGTGAATGGGGGGCCGTGACCGCGCTGTCACTCAGCGCATGTGTTTAAAGCCTTCATTAGGGAAATGAGTGCTGTTTGGCCGGGCGTCCAGAAGCGGCCTACGCAGCGGGGCTTTTTATTGCAGCACCTGCCTCTGACGTCAAAGAGCCCTTCAGCAGTCGTGGCCCCAGCAGCAAGCTGCCGCCACCACCGCCGCCACCACCACTCCTGCTCCCGCCACCGGAGCCTATGCTCACAGCCAGGAGTCATGGCAACACACTAACACACACACACACACACACACTCAGTCAGACCCAATAAACACATACTGTATATACACATACACAGCATAAACATTACGCTTTTAACACAAACAGATACCCAAGAATGTAAACTTACACATACAGGCAGACAAACATGCATACATATGTGTGTAAATACAAATATATCTCTCCCTGTCATACTCAATCCCGCACCCTCAGCATGGCACATAGTCCTGGAACTATAACACTTTTCTTAAAATCAGATCATTTGGACCAGATAAGGGTTATAGGGTATCCAGCTGAATCTCATAAGACATTAAAGTTCATTTTATAAGGCATTATTTTATTAAAAACTGGTCACAGGATATCCTTGGATATAACTAGTGAACATAATATCCCACCTCACTGCAAGATCACAATGCATTAAAGAATCCAGAATCCAAACAATCCACTGATCCAGATCTATAATTAAACTGAATTGTGGGGTCCCGGGTGATACCCACCCATAGGAATAACAGATGAGGGGGTTTACTGCCGTTCATGTTTAATACCCCAGCCCTCACCCCCCCTACCCCAACACACACACACACACACACTGACCTTGGCACACTGCATGTGATTGCAGCCTTCATTTTTCTGGATGGGCGACTTGCAGTTGGCACAGGGTTTGGAGTTGGTGAGTAACCACAAGCAGTTGGCAGCGTCTTCGTAAGCCTCGCTTACGCCAGCCACTATTTCAGAATGAGAGAATGAGACAGAGGCTAACCTAGTCACAGGGGCATTAACTAGTCCACTGGGCGCATATCAAGGGCAAGGGGTTCATCTGGCAAGTCTAGAGAAGTTTAATATAAACATGAAATCCATCTGCTTCAGATCATTCCAAGAAGGTATTAAATGCTTAAGTGCTCTAATAAAATATTTAAGAAAGGCACTTTAGAACAAGTTCCTTGAATTCATTCCATCCCTTCTGGCCTCATCAAAATGTGTTATTACAGCACATAGAAAAACTACAATTCCCAGAGTCACCTGAGCACTCACATTCTTCTGGCTTCATCTCGGTGACTTTCTGTAGCCACAGCTTCCACGTCTCACAGTCACACGGCTCGTGGGCCTCACCCAGACACTCCCTGGAGACGGGGATAACAACATGTTGGAATGAGAGACAGACAGGCAGGGAGGTGAAGACAAGTACTGGGAGAAATCACTGAGCCATAACGACAAGTTCAGAGGACAGTTACTGCTGAGACAGAATGTGGGAGAACACTGCACCCATGTAAAGAGTAGCCTACACACATTAACCACACTAGTAAAGGGCCACGTAGTATATATTTACATTTGCTGTTATATTTGCATTTTTAATCAGACAAACCTGAATAGGAGTAGACACACGTTAACCACACTAGTAAGGGGCCGCACTCATATCATATTTTCATTTGCAATTATATTTGCATTTTTCTCAGACATACTTGAATTCAACTGCAATGAGTAGGCACATGTTAACCACACTAGTATAGGGCCACCACGTACATATCATATTTACATTTACTGTTATATTCGCATTTTTGCCCTGAATTCAGCTGCAAAGAGGTATAGTATAAGTATAAGTATATATACTCTTTTGATCCCGTGAGGGAAATTTGGTCTCTGTATTTATCCCAATCCGTGAATTAGTGAAACACACTCAGCACACAGTGAGGTGAAGCACACACTAATCCTGGCGCAGTGAGCTGCCTGCAACAACAGCGGCGCTCGGGGAGCAGTGAGGGGTTAGGTGCCTTGCTCAAGGGCACTTCAGCCATGCCTACTGGTCGGGGTTCGAACCGGCAACCCTCCGGTTACAAGTCTGAAGCGCTAACCAGTAGGCCACGGCTGCCCCTGGTATCTAACCACGGCATGTGCTGCATGTTAAGTCAAGCAATGCTAAGTTAATGCCCATTCGGGGCAGATCTCCCAACGAAATAGCATGCGTTGCTTTGGACTGTAAAGCAATTGCGCAGTATGTGGTTAGTCTTCACCCACCAGCAGAATAGATGACCCTTCCCACAATCCACAGCAGGGGCGCGCAGCAGGGGGAAGCTGAGGGGGTCAGAGGAGGCAGGACTGGGCCTGGTGAGGCGCACCGCCCGCTCGCAGCGGGCCACGGGGCACCAGCGGATGGCAGGGTTATTATCTACAAACGCCTGCGAGGGAGAAGGGAGAGGGCCGTGGAGAGGTGGTTAGCAGGTGAGGTAGTTTGTGGCAGTGTAAATGTAAATCACATGTAGAATACTAAAAAGGCATTTTTAATTTAGTATTCTACATGTGTTTAATTACACATGTAGAATACTAAAAAGGCATTTTTTTCACAGTAGAAACATGGAAAATACAAGTAACTATGAATATACTGTATGATTTGAACGTAAACTTCACACAACAATCAAGTATGTTATTTTTCAGTTCTTCCGTGCAGTGCTCTACAATGTCCTAAACCTTAATATGTTGCCTTAATATGTTGCCACAACAGCCTTACATATCCACCATTGAAAACCTCCTGAGTCATACCTTGATATCAAACTGAAGGTAGCGCTTATCCATCTCCCTGGAAACCACACTCTCTATGACCTCCACTGGAACCAGCTGGAAGCAGTCATAGGCTGGGCAGAAGATGTTGTGTGCTTCACCCTCCTGAATCTTCAGGTTCAAAAACCTGCCAGCAAGAGAGGAGGACATGAGAGAGACCAGTGAAGGAGCTTTAAGGACTGGAAGACCTGGGCTGTGTCCCAGTTCCCCCACCTCACCTTGACACAAACACTGGCACTGGGGTGGGTGAGTGGAGGAAGTGACAGAACACTTGTGACGTGTCCCTGAATAAACCCCCGCTCGTCAGCTTGCTGGATCACCTTCAGTGAGTGAGCGCTCATGTAATGTGACGCAGATGACATCGTTTTGTATGAAAGCACGAGTGACGGAGTATGAATGATGAAAAGTGTAGACGAAAATCCCGTTTTCCCCAGAGCAGAAACAAATGGTCTTGCTCTACAAACCGCCAAACAAACAACTTTGTCTTTTTTTTACTCAAGGAAGTGACCATATTTAGTCCCCAGTAATTGGAGACAACAGCAATCCAATAAACGGACGAAAGCAGCTCGGCCAGTTCTGCGTAAAAACCAAGGAGCGTTGGACTGTTGTGTGCGGCCTTTTTAAAGTCGTTATCTATTTTAATGTCTGTTACATAGGCCAAGGTTGACGCCAGGCTCCGGCAGGTACAAAGCCTTGAAAAGCCTGCAAAAACCAACACTATAATTTCTAGGTCACATTCTTGGTCTTTAGAGGAAATCGAGTGTCTGTGCTAACAAGAGTGAGGCAGGGCCAGAGGCTGAGAAGAGCTCTGAAGGACTTCAGTGATTTTAGTGACTTATGTCATGACGTTACTTTATTTCATGAGAAATGATTTCAATCTCTGCATTTCCCTCCTTATCTGTAACCATGCCAACAGCTTGTTGAGCATTTTTTACCTACTTAGGCTTTTCATTCCATCAACAGGGAGGAGATTTAATGTCTCCATCAAATGTATCTACTAAAGAGTTTTTTTTATTAACCTTTTATAAACCTTTCTTCATTTTCTATGGTGAGGCTTCAATGTATGCTTGATGGCACAACAAATACAGTGTAACAACAAAAGGGGATGCAATTCAGTTCCTTGTCAGTATAAAATATGTCGTCCCCCGTGCACCTTGAGCATTACAACTAAATCTTTGTTGGCCCTACCCTTCCCTTCCCTTCCCTTCCCGTCCCGTCCTTACCCTTCCCAGCATGCTCGACAGAACTCGTGTCCACAGGGCATGTTCACCGGGTCCTCGAACACAGAGATGCTGCACATGCAGATCCCACACTGAAACAGGAGGCCGAGAGTTAGACACGTGGTCAGAACACACACTGGACACATATCGGTCACTGACGTGTGTGTGTGTATGTGTGTGTGTGTGTGCATACCGACATGCGTTCATCGATCAACGTGACACTCAAGCAGTTATAAAATCTACACTTGCACACATTTCCAAAAGTCAGGAACACATATGCTGCTCCCCCCAAAAAATTATCTGCACAATTGAATCAGTCATTTCCAGTTCCTTCAGGATTTGACATATGCTGTTATATCTGTGGTCAATTACGGAGGGCTAGTAATTCATCAGTCAGACAAATCATTAGTGCCCAATGACACAAAGTACACATAAGCCAATTCCAAATGATGATTAATCCGATGACAGGCGCTCATACATCGTCGTCCGTCGCACGGACCACTGACCAGAGCAAGGCCGTCCTCGGCTGGGGAAAGACTGATCTCATCGGGCGAGGTGACGGAGGAGCGGGTGGTGCGCGGGGTGCGGGGGGAGGGCAGGGTGTCCCAGGCGTTGTAGCCACTAGGGGGCGGCGTGGGCATCTGGACCCCCGAGCGCTGGCAGCAGTCTTCGGCGTTGGACATCCAAGCTTCCAGAAGCTTCTCCCTGTCCCAGTCTGGACCACCAAGAGAGAGATGGGATGAGATCATGAACAGACAGAGATGAAGTAACTTGTTTACTCATGCTCCTTAAATAGAGAGGCTTCAGTATCAGGCTATTACACAGCTTGTATGCTTCAAACATTCAGGCAAGATTTTAGCAGCCGAGGGTTCCAAAATTGGTAAGAGATCCAACATGCTTTAAGTTGCGCTGAGCAGACCTATTTTGACCCTTAGGGCTCAGCCTTAGCAAGTTTAGGGTGACCTTTCATCTGGTATGTTCAGTGTCTCTGGTATGCACTTGTAATTACATGTTTAGCATGTTAAGCATTTCTGACATGTGACATGTGATTCTGTTTTGTCCACAGCGGGGTGAATTAATCAGGTGTTCAGGTGTTTGGACTGGTGGAGTGTTTAGGGTGTTCAGGTGTTTTGACTGGTAGCGTGTTTAGGGTTCTGGGCATTCAGGTGTTTTGACTGGTGGTGTGTTTAGGGTTCTGGGCATTCAGGTGTTTTGACTGGTGGTGTGTTTAGGGTTCTGGGCATTCAGGTGTTTTGACTGGTGGTGTGTTTAGGGTTCTGGGAGCTCAGGTGTTTGGACTGGTCACGTGTTTAGGGAATTCAGATGTTTTGACTGGTGGAGTGTTTAAGGTTCTGAGAGTTTTGACAGGTAGCGTGTTTAAGGTTCTGGGAGCTCAGGTGTTTGGACTGGTCGCGTGTTTAGGGAGTTCAGGTGTTTTGACTGGTAGCGTGTTTAGGGTTCTGGGTATTCAGGTGTTTGGACTGTTGGCGTGTTTAGGGAGTTCAGGTGTTTTGACAGGTAGCGTGTTTAGGGTTCTGGGCATTCAGGTGTTTGGACTGGTTGCGTGTTTTAGGGAGGTCAGCTGGTTGTTGTGTTCAGGGTTCGGGCAGTGTTTAGGGCGGCGTACCATGCGCTCGCAGCAAAGCTTCGGCCGTGAAGAGCGGCGCCTGCAGCATGTCCGCCGTCTCCACTATCAGCATGTCCTTCAAGCGCCGCAGTTCCTGCAGCTTCAGCCCTTCATACGGCTAGACAGGAGAGACAGACAGAGACAGAGGAGAGAGAAGGGGGAGGGGAGAGGGATGGAAAACGGCAGAAAGAAAGGTGAGAGCATAAATTAGAGTATGATAAAAAAAAAGGCAAGGGTACAAGAAAAACAAAAAAAAAACAGGGTGAGAACTGTGCATAAAGTGAATAGATGAAGGCAGAGAGAGAGAGGGAGGAAGCTAACCAGGATGACCGGTTTGTTAAAGACATTATGAAACAGGCCAGTGGCGTCACCCTGCTCTTGCACACACACACACACACACACACACACACACACACACACTGACCGTCCTCCCCCACCTCGGCGCACCAAACCCAGCATTAGCACATTCACAGCCCCGCGATGGCCAAAATCCCCTCATCTCCATCTGCAACTTAAAGGTCTCCCTGTCGCCATGGCTACATCCCTAACACTCACTGACCTTCCCCCATCTTCTCAGAGCAGGCTACAGGACAACCTCTATGGTGGACAACTGCTTCAGAGGTAATAGATACCAATATACGACATGTTCCTAATTTCTCATCAGACATACATGCATTGTTGTTACAGAAGGTTTGTCAAGGAGGCTTTTAAATGTCACTGTCAGCTAATCAGCATAGCACTCACAGTTGAAGACAAGGAATCATCTAGTGTGTTTGAGCTGCATTGATGGTATTTGTGGAAATGATCTCAGCTTGTTGCAGTGATGCTCGGGTGTTTGCTTGGTGACATCTTCATACGTCATACTTCATAACATCATCCATGTCTCATCTCTTTCTCTCTCTCTCTCTCTCTCTCTCTCTCTCTCTCTGCTCCCCTCTGTATCACTCTGTCTCTCTGCGTCCCCCGCCTTTTTCTGCCTTCGTCTCTCCTTTGTAATCTATTAAAGATGACATCGGTACTGTTGTCACGGATCGAAACTTGTGACGGCACCACAGACCGACGTCTGTCTGGGAGACAATGCCTCAGCCTTGATCTGCATGCTTAAAGAGAGTCTGCCTCCCTCCCCCTCCCACTGTGGGCCAGGAGCTAAAGGCACACCCTCCGTCTCGCAGCCTTTGCAGAGACACCACTGCCAGGACTTTAGACCCAAAATCACATTACCTCTAAATTACAATTTAAAGTCGTATTTCTTCAAGCATGTCCACAATCTATTCATTCCAAAATGACTTTTGCAAAAGAACTGGATTGGATGTGTGTGTATATGTATGTATGTGTGTGTGTGTGTGTGTGTGTGTGTGTGTGTGTGTGTGTGTGTGTGTGTGTGAGAGAGAGAGAGAGAGAGAGAGAAAAGGGGGACAGAGAGAGAGAGAGAAATCAAGAAGAGAGAGAGAGAGAGAGAGAAATCAAGAAGAGAGAGAGAGAGAGAGAGAGAGTGTGTGTGTGTGTGTTTGAGAGAGGGAGAGAAAGAGTGTGTGAGTGAGAGAGGAAGAAAGAGAGTGTATATTTGTGTTGGTAGGGAAGGGTGTTGGTTCTTGCCGCTTCACTGGGAAAGCCATTTTCATCATTATAAGCTCAGTTCTCCGTAAACCTGCACGTAGAGCCCTTTAAAAATATAAGCCTCCATCAACGTTCTGAAGCAGGTTCATGGTGCCATCCAGGAGAACTTGCTGAAGAACAGCGCATTTAAATGTGCTGTACAGCAGCATAAGGGTTAGGATGGGTGAGCGGGTGTGTACCTCCCGGCGGTCCAGTGCGGCGTACTCAGCCTCGATGTCCTGGGCGCCAGGGTCCTTAGAGAAGACCATCTGCGACTCCAGACTGAGGGCCAGCTCCTTGTGATGCTGCCGTTCGGCACAGTCGCACGGCGTCTCACGCTCCTCGTTCTCCACAAACAGGTCTGCACCACTCTTCACCAGCAGCTGATACACACACACACAGACACACAAAAATGTCACACAAAAATGTGCACACAAATACACAGAAAATGTATGTAGACTAGAGCATAGCAGTGGAAGCTGTTCTAAATATACAACCAGATGACCGCATTGATGAAGTGGCCCTTTCAGCATGCTTTACTGCTAAAACAAAGTCTCACAACTTCTTGGACATTATTTGGCCAAAAATGATACCAGGATACAACAAAATGTTGGAAAACCATATTCATAAATCATAAAAACATTAAACAATCAAAAAACTTAAATAGTATTTTAGAGTATTCTTAAATAGTGAAAAAAATAGACTTTCAGCAGGTACAAGTGCTTTTAGGCAATTATCAACTCTGACCAACTGACCTCTAATGTTACACCTTAGACCAAGCCATGTAGCCTATAACTGTTCCTGGAAAAGATTTCTCCTCCTGTGATAACAATTTTCCACTAAATTCCAAGGCCATTAAGCAAAGGCTTAGCCCACAGTGGAAAGATACAACACACCAGCACAATACTAAACCCATTCAGCAGGCACATTCCTCTAGAGGCACTCACGGACAGCAAAGACTGTTTCACAAGTGATTTGTTTTGAATAAGAAGCTTTTTTAAGATTTTGACCTTTTTGAACATTTATGCCCC
This sequence comes from Alosa sapidissima, assembly GCF_018492685.1. Taxonomy (NCBI): domain Eukaryota; kingdom Metazoa; phylum Chordata; class Actinopteri; order Clupeiformes; family Clupeidae; genus Alosa; species Alosa sapidissima. The sequence goes on from NC_055977.1 coordinate 12,707,088, forward strand.
CCCCACCCTTCCTCTAAATGCTGCCTGTAGCCATTTCTGGGAACTGCAGAAGTTCTCAGCCACAGTATGGAGAGTGTGAATTTAACACACGCCTTCTCAGATGCAGCAGAGACGTTTAGCTGGGCGTTTCTTTCGCACCTACAAGATGCTAGTCTGCACACCTCATCTTAACAAAGAATAAATCTGAATCTGAAAGTATCAACTGGAACATTGATTTCAAAGGGTCTTAGAATAAATGTTAGAATGAGCAAAACATATTTCCCCTTTTCTTAATGAAGATGTCTGGTTCATAATGAATGGTCCATTGTTATAAGAATGTTATTATAGCAATATCGAAACCATATCTAACTTGTTTTTCTTTTCTTTTCAGGATGCCACACATACACATTATAGTCTAAATATCAATAAACATAAAAAAATATATATAATAATTTGTCAGAATAACTGTCATTTATTTTGGAAATTGTATCTTTTCCGTTGATTTTGCGCAAGCACTTTGACCTTTGACCCTGCCCTTTGCTCACCTCCACGCAGGTCTTCATGCCCCCGGCAGCGGCGTAGTGCAGGCACGTGCTCTTGCGGTTGTCGGCGGCATTGACGTCGGCCCGCTCATACTCGCCAGCGGCCAGCTTGGCGCCGGTCCACTTGAGCGCCATTTGAAGGCAGTCGGCCCGCCGCTGCTCGTCCTGGAGTGGACGCAGGAGCCGCGGCTGCAGGGCCCCCTCGGCCAGCAGGATCTGGGGGCCCATGCACAGCAGGTGGAGCGACGTCTCGTTGTGCACGTTGCGCTTGTTGGGGTTGCCGTCCTTGCAGAAGAGAAAGGACCTGGGCCAGAGAATGGAGGGAAGAAGAGGGGAAAGTGGAGGAAGGAAGGAAGGAAGGAAGGAAGGAAGGGAGCAGAGAAGGAAAGAGGAGGGACGGAGATGTTATTAAGCTCGAACAAAGGGTAAACGAGCATGTTCGCAATACTTAGCATAGAGATGCTGGCAACAGCAAAAATACAGATTCGATTCTTTGCATGATATGGCAAGACACAATACACAAGACCAGAATGTGCCTCGTCTCATCATCATTCTGATAAGGTTTAACCAGATGTGTTTAAGAACATATGAGTCTCTTTCCCACAACTCCAGGAGGATGATTAACAATCTGCAGCGATAAAGTAAACAAGCTGACACATTCTGCTAAGCACAGACACAGAGCGCCTCCAGGAAAACAAAGCAATTGTTAAAAAGACCCTCCTTCGTCACAGTTCAGCTGAGTCACACTTGGCAGGCGCCGCCGGTGCCGGCAGTCGAAGGGTTAACCCCGTCGCTGCTGGGAAATCTCAGGGATATTTTCAGAACCAGAAGCCGTGGCCCTTATCTCAATATTTCATTATGTGCGCGAGTGCATTAGGGAGACATCATATCGGCATTAGCACCCCAGACGGCCACGGCTCCGATTGCCCTCTCAGCAGTGCAGCCTGAAAGCGCTCGGCCTCGCCCCCGTGAAAACACACTTTGGGGAAGCAGCTGAAATGGCCGTGGCCAAAATGTCATTTTTGGTTAGGCGGGACACTGAACCACAGCGGATGGGGGGTGGGAGGGGGGGGGGGGCATTGAGGGCAGCAGGGCTTTAGCTGACACCCTTGATGGGATTTGAAAGGAGCATCTGCTTTCCCCCCCTCTTTTTTTTTTTTTTAAACCATGCCTAAACAATAAAGGCTCCCATTGGATGCTACTGCCAGCTTGAATGTGGATACGAAGAGAATGACTCAGCGGTTTTGTTCCAGGAAAGCTAAAAGGAAAGACAGCAGAAGCAGGAGCAAATGGAGCTGACTGGCAGTTTATTGGTTAACGTAACCCCCTGAACAGCTCGATAATTCCTGTCAGCAACACACCTACACGGACACACGAGCACACACGTGCTTACATAGAAAGAGAGAGAGGCCCTTCCTGCTTTCCAGTAAATCCTGATAAACTGGTTGTACTTAAAATCAACGTCTTAGGTCTTGAAATAACTTCACAAAAAGCCAGAAGATGCTGTTCTCCACCTCGTTACCATCAACAGCAGAAACAACCACCGAAACCACCAAACACACACACCGTCCCTCCATTCCCAGAATGCTTCTGAGCCTCGTGCAGAAAGATATTTATAAAACAGCCTCCATGGACCAGTCCCATTCTCATCTCCCCCTTGGCCCCCTTTTTCACACTGATAGCAGTGATATAAACCAGACAATGGTCATGGTCAATATGGCTCCACACACACGTGCACACACACACCTTGAGCTGTTAGTGTAATGGATAGAGGTGGCCGACAGAGGGGCTGGTAATTATGCCCCCTACCCTCTCGTTTAGGGCCCTATTATTAAGTGGAGATGTGGAAGAGAGGAGGGACAGTGACTCAGCAGGGGGGCCAGCTGTCCATGGGGGTAATTGCCCAGAGACGCCGGAGTCAAAGTCAAAAGACCCCCTCACTCTGTTGCTCCATTCCCTCTTTTCCCATTCCATGGTCTCTCTCTTTCCCTCTGTATAACCCACTAAAATCACTGTATTTCCTGTTCCAAAAACAATCTCACTTTCTCTTCTTTCTACAACACCCTGTTCTCTACACACATGCACACGCACACAGATTTCTGTATTTGTGAACCACATACAGAGATGGGCCCCTGTTTGAGCATGTCAGGAGACCATGTACCATACCAGGCATACCTGCTTTAGAATGGGAGTACTGCAGGGAAAATGCCATTTGTATGCATTCAACATTCACACACACAGCAATATGAGAGAGAGAAAGAGAAAGAATGAGGGGGGAGAGTGAGAGAGGCGGAGAGAGAGAGGGAGAGAGAGAGGGAGAGAGAGAGAGAGAGAGAGAGAGAGAGAGAGAGACTACGTGCAGGACTTTAGAGCCCTGACCTGCCTGGCCTGTCTGTTTTGTTCCTTCTGGGTCGTCTCACACTGAACCGGCGCTCTGTCCAGCGAGTTAAGCATTAACTTACAAGCCGGATTACTTCCTCATGGCCAGGCTACACCTCTGTATAAGCAGCATACATCAGAAATCTGAATGTGGGTCATCCTGATTTTTTTGCACCCTTTAAAGGGCAAAGTGTCTCACAGCCACTTAATGCAGTATGGCCTTACCAAAGTACATAGCTGACACTACACAAAGTACTGTATACTGACACACTGCTGAGTCCATCTACCTACTGCACTTCTCATCTGTCATCCAGTTCTCACACCCTCCAGAGTTAAAAGTATGCTTGCATAAGGGAAGCTTTGATTCCTGTCCAAAATGCCTTGGCAAGCGCTGTGATGACCATTAAGAAAGAAAATATGATAAATTACAGTAATGTGATTAACTCCACACAAAGAAATAACTGTGAGAACTCCTCGCAGCCTTTAACTTTAAAGCCCTTCGAGAGAAGCCAGCACCACGACATACATTTAGCTGTAATCTCGGCAGTCTGTGACAACAAATCAAATGCTCTTTAGTTCAAACCGAGGGCAGCTTTAGACACACTGACACCAGAGTAAGTAATTTAAATGACTGAGAATGAGAAACTGAACTGTTTGATTGACAGAAACCACTTACATACAATTAACAATTAATACAGCTGAACTGTGCAATGAATGCATGCTTGTATGAGTATGTGTACATACATTCACTGAAACGTTTAGCGTGTGCAGTGGCCAACCGTTTACATTGACCTGGCTAGCTAACCAGGCCAAATGGAACAGCGGAAACCAAAATAAAACGGTGTCACTTCCTGGGGTCTCACCTGATGAGGCGTGTCATGGCGTGCCGGGAGGCGTAGTGCAGCGGCGTGTTGTGCTGGTAGGGCTCGCCGTAGGACGCGTTGGGGTCAAGCGACTCCTTGAACTGCGGGTTGCTTTCGTACAGCTGCCACGCCAGGCCCTCGTCGCCGCTCATCAGCGCCTTGCGGAACTTGGTGGCGGTGTTCCCCATCGCTCAGTCCTTCTCCCGCTCTCGCTGACGCGCAGACACACACACACACACACGCTCCCTCTCGTTCTCCCCTCTCTCTTGCTTGCTCTCAACAAGCCCCGGGCCTCTTGCTGTCAAGCTGCACTCACCTGCCCTCCACCAGGGTCAACAGCCCACTGCAGGTCCTGCACAGAGAGACAGACAAGAGTAGTTAGCATATGTGGCTAAATTCTTTAAACGAGGCCTCATTGTTGACTGTTCTATTTCTATTACCAACCCAACCACAACTGCTGGTGTGACTACAAACACCACAACAGCCTTACAATGATGCTTATTATATAGCCCTTCACACTTCATATGTATGGGTGCCATTCCATGGAAAAGTACTCATAAATCATTTAAACTCAGGGTGTAATTAAATGTGTTTAGTATAATGGCAGATTCACTGACCCGACATAACCGGCAGATGATAGCAATCTATACACAGATTACGACATCCCCTTCAGATAATGGCACTGGCTCTAACATAATAATGGCTAACAGCTACTAACTGCTGTGTCCAGAGGTAAATAAGAAGAACTGGGAGTACGGTCAATCTGGGTTGAACAATTTGGACAAATCTCCTTATTATAAATGCATTAACAACCCATGAAACATCTTCATTTGTTTCTTGCAAGGACCACACTCTGCCACCATTCAGATCGGTACACAACAGGCCAGAGCCTTCCAGACATCCTGGCTGCGTCCTATCCCCCCCGCCCCTTTTTGCCTTTTCAAATCTGACCATTCCACTCGGCAACTCGGTGGAGTTCACAGTCAGTAATGATGATGATGATGATGATGATGTAAGTCCACTCAGCCCTCCTCTGCCAGAGGACCTGTGTCCTGCCAGAAGTCTGCACTCAGACTAACAGTCTAATTACCATCAGAGGGATCCAATGGCAACCTCTGATTTCATGCCAAGGGGGCCAAGATATACTGTCGGCAGACATCTGGTCAAACACATGCTGATTTATGACTCGTCTTTGGAAAATGCATAAGTCAAAACCTACAGTGCTTTGCAAAGATCTCTCCCCAATACATTCCCACAAATATTCTTAACGGTAACCTGACACTTGTAGAGATAAATAAACAAACAAGAGCCAGGGGAAATTCCATTCCAGGTACAATTCATCTAGTAATTGAAGACTTGGCACACTTTGACCCAGCACAGGACCCAACACCTGACACAGTTCAAAGAAATGTTGTGCATTTTTGTTGATGCTAGACGCTCACAGCTCACACTGGGCACTTGCATGGGCCACTGAAATTGGCCACTGGAACTCTTGTGTAAAGACAAATAGTAAAAACAAAACAACACTTCAGAGACAGGGGCATTTTATGCTCCAATAAATCTACTTAAAAGCGGGGCTGAGTGAGAGAAACAGGGCTGGACTACAGCAGGTGCATTTTGGGAGGGGTGGGGTGGGATGGGGGTGGGGAGGGTCTGCCAGTTTTTAGGTCACATAGTCTGCCCTGCTATATCCATTCATGGAGACGCAACCCTGCCCCCCATGATGCTCTTCACCTATCTGTCACTCATTCAAGGGGCCTGAAGACATACCAGCCGTTGCTCTTCCCACAAACAATCCTTTAACAAAAATGAGGTAGCACTGAATGTGCACTGTGATTATGAACACAAAGGAAAAACAATTAGGACTATGGCAACTGGCACCATTTCCCCAGCAACTTTTGCTTCAATCTCAAATTACCAGAGAATGCAGCAGCATGCAAAGCAGAGATGATTTAGCAACTGGCAACACAAAGAGCCTGCAACTCACACTCTCAGTCGTCCATAACCACCATTCATCCATAACTTATAACTGCCAAACACCATTTGCATTGCAGAGAGATCAGAATTGTCACATAGATTCAACACAATGACTGCTTTCTGCTCCTGTTGGACAAGAGGCCTACTGTCACTGGCCTCATCATCACAAAAACAAGAGTATGAAGTCAGTGCAGTTCATCCACAAATGACCTGAGTCTTTCTCTAGTGACTTTGAGCTTGTCAGCTGACTTACTGTGTGCCATCAATTAACCTCGCCAATATGCTCACATTTAACTGACCTATGTATGTGTCAAATGCAAGACCGGGTGGGGGTATTACTCTGGAGACAGTAAATCAATGTGATGCAATGGTCTGATTTGGTCAGCCAATCTTGCCATAAGATCTGCTTGTTCTGAAAAATGCTGTTAAATTGAGTGAGATAAACTACTCAGGAAATGAGGTCAAAAGTAAAATTAAATATATTAAATTACTGTAACTAGGAGGTCAATTGACTGTATCTCCACATCAGTGAGGTCGGTTGAAATGCCACGTTTAGCCACGTTTTGTTGCTGGAGCATGCCAACAAGTTATGGGAAGTGTCCACTCATTTGCTGTGATTTGACATTGTAAACAACACAAAATGCTGTTCAGAAAGATATGGCACAAAGGACAAATACAGAATACTACCCCGCTGGTCTTCGTTGAGCAGGCCTATTAGACAACAACTCGGCTACGCGTAAATATGCCAGACAGCCTCCACTTTCCCTGTTAGTGTCTGACATAAGCAAAATCCTTTGTACCAAAACAGTGATTTCACACGGGACTGGTCTATTCTGTGTTCACTGGAGCTAGGGGAAACTTGTAAACATAAAGGTGCAGATGCAAAATAATCAGGACATTACGCCTTTTTGTGTATAATTCACTTTGGTTGAAGAGGAAGTATGTCTGTTCTGTTCTGTTCGTCATTTTGTTTTCTTTGTTCGAATCCCCGGCTCCTGAAGCAAGCTAGGCTGGCTAAACTCTAGACTAGAGCTAGCTGTTAGCTACGAACATCAGTACTGAAAAGCATAGCTACCTAACTAGCAAACACTTGTCGCTCAGTTCACTACCGCCTTTATAATTAAAACTTGCACAATGCTGAACAAGTGGCAAAAATGAGTGTCGTCAAGGCAGTTGCATCATGAAAGTGGAAGAATAATAAAACAATTACTAGTTGACATGCTTAGCAATAGCTAGCTAATGTTAACGTTAGTCTGCTCTCAAGTTTTCCTCTCATACCCCGTTACCTGCTAACTCTTATTATGCTACCTGTGCAACCATCACGTGAAGTGAACGACAACTTTACACTAACAAGCATCTCTTTTTGACAGTTTTATCAACGATGCAACGGCACCAAACTGTTAGAGACTGTTTTCCAAGTTAATCTTTCCAAGTAGCCAACAGAGCGCCAGAATAACACAATATTAGCTACACATCCTGATATAGCCAAAGCTTTCTAGGCAGGCAGACAAGCAAGATTATCAGTCTGGTTGAACTAGTAGGTTTTCAGTCTACATATCGCCTTAATGTTAGTAAGGGAGGGATAAGTGAGCCAACTATATCTATTCTATAGTAAGTTACAGCTATCTATCAAGAATATTGTGCGATAAAAGTGAGTAACGTTAACGTTAGCTAATGTTACATCGTCACACGATGCCAGACTGTAAACCACACCAAATGAACAATATACGACACATTAACATTTATTTAAAATAATACATGCATTAACGTCACTGTCACTAATAATGTAAAGCAGTTACATAAACTGGGGTGACAGCAATCTAGTTAGTTGGCTATGCCGTCTGTTTTCTGAGCACCTAAGAATCAGCCATCTCACTTAGATCGACCAGCAATACATACCCCATCATCGATTTGCTAGGACACCAGATGGACACATCAATGGAATCATTTAACAACTTGACTTGCAACAGCCTGACTTGTCAGACCCTCATAACATCATGGTTTATTGGCCTTGAAACGAAGTGCCAAGCGGCACGGAGCACTGCGTCTGCTGTGTACTGACAGTGAAGAAACACTGTTGTCAGATCGTGCAAGGGGTGGGTAGGTGTGCGTAAAGAATTCCCCAGCTAGCAACTCTCATTTGATTGGTTTTCTTACTATTGGCTCGGACAAAAAAAACCCCCATCACATCCTGTTTGAAAATTAATGTAATAATCAAGTTCTAATTTTCTCAAAATTAGACTCATTGCTTGAGTCTGTGTCCTGTCAATCAAGCGAGACGAGACCCAATCGTGATTTCGTTTTTGCACTGCCCAGAATTCATCTGATTAGATCTTAAAATGTTTTTCATACTTTTGCCATGTTTTGAAGTAAAATGAGATTTAGAAAGTTCTACATGCATATGAAGATTTAGCAGAGATACAAAGAACTACAAATATCTACAGAGTCTGATCAAAGATTGTTAAGGCGCCTTAACAATCTTTGGTCCGATACAGTGTTGATGTAGACTTTTATTTTGACAAAATATAACGGGACGTCTACTGACCGGAAAAGGGCTTTATTGACGCTGCTCTGTTGGGATTATCAAATGACAGATACCGAGCTAACTTTACATGTTCGTGCCGTTATTATACATTTTATTGAGTAGGTGTTGGTCGGTGTTTAAAATAACCTTCTCTCTATAATTCTAATTTATATTTAGAATAAACTTTACTGTCGTAACCCGGAACTCGTATAGTGAAGCAACAAAACTGCCACAGAAGTAGCTAAAATAGCAAACTAGCCAGAGGTTTGCCTGAAGTTCCAGTTAGCTTAACCAGTTAATATGGGCATCCAAAGAAGTTGAAGTAACAATAGTTCGTCTCATTTGGAGCACTAGATAACATGATGGTCGAGGAAGTGTGCAGCCTAATTGACATTATGACAACAAAGTAACTTTAGGTAAGTTCTAACAAAATATAATACACGATTTGTTTTGCTGACCACAAAGTGCTAACCAGCTCCGCACAGTTGGATGTATTTCGCTAGCTCTTAAGTTGGCTTCTTACAAGAAACAATCATTATTGTTTGAAACTTGAATTTCTCCTATATGCGTTGTGATAATGATCCAGTCTGGAATAGGTGCGCTAGCTCGTGGTGTTTATTTTGTCATTGTCGTTTCAATTCAACAAGTTTCTCCCAAGTAGACGCACCGCCTGAATTATTTCCGGGGTGTGACTTAAACGCCTACATTGAGTTTCCTTAATATAAACAAGTTAGCCATGTTATAAATTGCGTTGCTATTTTAATTTAAAAGCAATTGCGTGATCTGATTTTACTGACTTCAATTATTTTAATAACCAGTCCACGCGATTTCATATGATTTGCATTGGTGTTTGCTGTTGCCTATAAGTTATAAACAATAAAGACAGCTTAAAACACTTATAGGACACTTTAAAGGAACCGTATGTAAGAAATGTATTTCAATTAATCATAAAATGGCCCTGATATGTCACTAGACATTAAGAAATCATGTTCATTTCAAATACTTATATCACTGACAACAGGAATCCGGCCAGGATATTATCATTTAAAAAGTGAAGTTGCAGCCCTCAACTGATGTTGTTGTTGTGTTTTGTCATGGCATGTTTTGTTTTGGCCTGACCCTCCACCTATCTACTAATCACAGTCAGTAGTGTTTTGGCATCTGGGTTGGCAACCTCGAGTCAGGGGGGAGGGGGAGGGGATACACCGCTCTACAGTAATTTGTAATTAAAAGTGATTGCAGTACCAGTTTTGGCCACAATCTTACATATGGTTCCTTTAAATGTTAATGAGTGAAGCCATAACATTATTATTATTATTATTATTATTATTACTACTATTATTTTTATTATTATTATTATTATTATTATATAACTACTGCAGGCATGTGGCCAATACAAGAAGAGTCCCCAACTGCTTTCAAAGAACAGCAACACAATGGGAAACCAGGAGTTGGAAGACGTATTTGTTGCAGTCATCCGTCCGAAAAATACTGTGAGCCTGACCTCCAAAGAATATCGTGCTAAGGCGTATGAGGTACAGTCTAATCTATGATTCAATGACTTCTATATAGTATACGATACATTTGAGAACAGGTTTTGGTATCAAAGAGATTGGCCTGAAAGCTTTCTGAAATCAGTATTAATATCTTGATAAGGAAGAACAAGAAATGAATGGCATGGGGGAACCCAGGCTAAAGGTAACATGTATTTTACATCACTGACCTGAGATGAATGGTTTGTATGTCATGTAGATCCTCCTAATTGAGGTTCCTCTGGAAGGGAAAGAGAAAAAGAAGAAAAAAGTTCTGCTTGGAACTAAGATCCAACCTAACGGAGACAAAGCGAGGTCCATCCTGGATTATGTTGATGAAACAACAAAACCGATCTCCAATAACCAGGGACTGATTGGTAAATACTTGAGTGTCATACTTCACAAAAAATACCTGGGGCTGGACAGGGGAGTGGGTAGACATGCCTTACTGTATGCATAGATCACACGTTAATTTGAATGCTGCCTGTTGAAATAAGTATAAGTATATATACTCTTTTGATCCTGTGGGGGAAATTTGGTCTCTGCATTTATCCCAATCCGGGAATTAGTGAAACACACTGCACACTGTGAACACTGTGAAGTACACACTAATCCCGGCCTGCAACAACAGCGGGGAGCAGTGAGGGGTTAGGTGCCTTGCTCAAGGGCACTTCAGCCGTGCCTACTGGTCGGGGTTCGAACCGGCAACCCTCCGGTTACAATTCCGAAGCGCTAACCCGTAGGCCACGGCTGCCCCCAATCATAACCCCATTATCATAACCATTGATAAATGGGTCATAGACATGAGTTGGCTAAACCTGAGTGAATGAATCTTAAAGTGGTTCTCCTTGCAGGAAAGCGTGTGGTGCATATGAAGAAGTTCCCCTTGGATGGGGACCGAGAAGGAAAGGAGGCTTCTCTGTTTATTGTGCCAATCAACATGAAAGGTTGGAAGCACATTCATAGTATTCCAACAGTATTCTTATAACTCATAAAGTACTGTTGCTGATGCTGAAATTTTGATAGCTGTGTAATACTTAGCTAGACTAGCAGTAGGATCTTGAATGCATTTACAATTTGATTTGAATTAATCATAGACTCCAAAGGGAATATTAGATTACATTTGTGCACCATCCACATATGAAGTGGGCACAAACAAAAGCCGCCACAACCTCAGACCTGTTGTCTTTCCCACTTTTTAACCAAAGACAACAGTAAACCCAACTACCATCCCGGCAGTCCGAATTTCTACTGCCTGCAGGACATCATGCGTGTGTGCAGCGAGACCAGCACCCACTTCTCACCCATCACCTCCAAGATGCTTCTGGCACTTGACAAGTAAGTCTCCCCCCAGTGGGTTCGAGAATGTGTTTGCCTTTCAAGGTCCAAACTTGTGTAGGTTCAGGTCATCAGCATCTTTTGCCAGATAATTTGTAATTACTTTAGTCATAGAGTTATGATGCTCTGTTCGAACTGTGCCCATCTTACCCAATTGTGTCCCTTGACTATTGCTGACAACAGAACTTTTTTGTCAGTTTTGTATTTTGGGGTGTCTAGAAATACATTTCATAGAATCCCATCGGATTTTCAGCCTGTCTTAAGGATATTTCAGTCGGATGAAAGATTGGCACCTTCAACTTAATCTTTTAAAAACGGAGCTTTTGGTGTTTCAAGCTAAAACAGTTATTAGTCCTCTTCCCCTCACCACCTCTTTTTTCACTCCTCTCTTCTCATTCTTTCTCGTCTCTCCTCGCCTCTTTGTCGTCCACGCTGCAGATGGATGGCAGAGCAGCACACGGTGCCTCACGCCATCGCGGCTCTCTTCCGCCCGGCGCCCCTGGACCGCATCAAGACCAACGTGAGCAACCCGGCGTACGCGCCCGAGAGCTGGCAGAGTGACGGCCCACTGCACATGGGCTACACGGCGCTGGAGATCAAGAGCAAGATGATGTCGCTGGAGAAGGCCGACATGTGCGTCTTCAACCCGCTCTACGGCTCCGACCTGCAGTACACCAACAGGGTGAGGATGCAGGCCTTGTCCCTCTACTCTCTGTCCCATCTCATTGCCCTTCAACTCATTCTCACTCTCACTTTCTCTCTTTTTCTCCCTCACTACTCTTTTGTCCTTAGCCTGTCTCTTTCCCTCCATATTTTTCTTTTGATTTATATTACATTCGCCCTTGGCAAAGTTATATTTGATAGCCAACATTTTCCCTCTGGGTTTGGTCGAGTGATACAGACTTGTGAATGTGACCTTACAGGTGGATAAAGTCATCATCAATCCCTACTTTGGCTTGGGAGCTCCCGACTACTCCAAGATCCAGATCCCCAAGAGGGAGAAGTGGCAGCACAGCATGAGCAGTGTGACTGAGGACAAGTAGGGGACTTCTCCTTTAACTCCCTCTTTTAAATCACACATACAACAACAGCAGGTTCAAACAAGCCTGCCTGTCAAAAGAAAACAATTACATCATCTCAACTCTGTTTAATCCACTTTTCTGTCAGTAGCTATATAAGCAGTTTGTTTTGCTTACTATCCTGGCATTTTTCATTCACAAGCTCTGCCACACAAATATAATACGTGTTGATAGAAACCCTGCCAAGATCTCACAGTGTTTATTTAATATTTCTAACAACTCCACTGGAATTCCTAGAGTCATTGCCAGACCAGGAGTTTATGATACACTTAGTGGAAAGTCGATAAGCCCCTAACCTGCTGTAATCTATCATGTATTTCGCAGTATTGGTTAATATGTAATGCACTGAATCCTGGTGTCTGTGTGTGGCCACAGGGAGCGTCAGTGGGTGGACGACTTCCCCCTGCACCGGAGTGCCTGTGAGGGCGACACAGAGCTGCTGACGGAGCTGCTGTCCAAACTTCCGGAAAGTCGCCTCTCCGTCAAACAACTGGACAGCGACCACTGGGCCCCCATTCACTACGCCTGCTGGTGGGTAATTGCTCAGCCAGGACCACAAAAGCGTGTGGAACAGTAATAAACATTGCAGATGTAGACCATGTATTAAAAAAAAAAACTACCCACAGATCAGAGGTTGCGTTAACTGAATATTTTCCGTCATTAACCGATTTTTTTTTAAATAATGACAGAAAAATCAGTCTATCCTTCATTTTGACAGGGGACACAATTGACCATGACAGATTTAATACAATGAAAAAGTTTAACACAACCTCTGCCACAGATAGTGGTAGTATTACTAATCGTATAATACACTGTGGAATTGTGGTAATTTCACATTTCTGATTTCGTTCTTAACCAAATGCATTAGATGGATCGTTTTGACTTGACAGCAAGTGTCAAAAGTACTTTTTGTCTTCAATGGCTGTACGCGAAACACAAAACAAAGCTTCGATTCCATTGTAGGTATGGGAAGGTGGAGGCCACAAAGCTGCTTCTAGAGAAAGGGAACTGTAACCCCAACCTGCTGAATGGCCAGCTCAGCTCTCCTCTACACTTTGCCGCATTAGGGGGTCATAAAGAGATCGTCCAGCTCCTCCTTCAGCACCCAGAGATAGACCGGGTAAGACCACATGATCCAGTCCACATGACCCACACAAGCATCCCAGTGCTGGGACTAGGGATGTAACGATTACCAGTGTAACGGTAAACCACGTTAAAAATGTTGACTATAACAATTACCGTTTTCATTTCAAATATCATAATTATCACGGTTGATTACCACGGGGTGGAAACCGTGTGTTTAGTCCTTCCCAGCTTCATCCGAGCCTACTTTTGATATAGGCCTGGTTAAATGAAACAAAACTGGTACCCTACTGATTCTTTGGTCTAATGCATGGATTTAACCACGATTCGGATTAGGTTACACCTGCTTTTAAAAGGCGGAACATTTTCATCGCAAAACGTGCGCTGTATCATGTAGCCACTCTACGTCTTTTTATGTGCGCGTCATGATCATCATCATCAAGTCATGGTAGGGCAAGTTAATCTATAAGCACATAGCCAATTAAACATGACCAAGGAAAATGTGAACAGGACAACACACAATGCCACGGTAACATGTACGTTATGAATTAAGAATGCTCAGCTCAGCCAGGTTTGTTCATGCAGTCAGGATGTAGGCCTATGAATGTGAATGAAAATATACCCTTCTCCAGTAGCAATAGGCCACCTTAAAATGCACCAGAATAAAGGAATCACATTTACTCAGTAACAACATTTTCATACTGTTACATCGCTAGCTAGGACTATGATTGAAAATCAGTGAATATTAGAAGCTTGCGATGAATAAAGTTGACATGCTAGCTTTAGTTTGTATTCACTGTTTTCTTTAACAACACATTAAACTCTCATTTTGAGTGTTGGATATATGTAGTCATTTATCGTCATTTTCTTTTGTTGTCACTTTTGCATTGACATCTGACTCTGAGTCTGTCTCCATCTGCAGCACATTGAGGACCAGCAGAAGAGGTCTCCTTTGCAGCTGTGTGAGGAGAACAAGCAGAACGATTGGGAGGAGACGGTCAAACTCCTGCAGGAAGCCAACAGCAGACCGGTCAGTGGGCAGGCCCTAACCCTGTCATTTGGATAGCATGCACTTATGTCTCTTAGAAGCTGTGGGCAAAATACTGATGAAGCTGCCAGGGAAGAAGCAAGAATAAGTACAGTACATGAAGTCCTCCCTCCCACCAGTCTCCAGTTGTTCCAAGATTCCCAAGATTCCTGGTTCTAGGAAATTTCAGCGGAATTCTCCATGCTGTTGTGCTTCCATGTCCGTGTGTGAGGGCAGTGCACACGCCCAGTAGTTGTTATTGGTTAAATATAGGTCATGTGCTGGTTAGCATCATTTTGTGGTGGTGTGGTAATGGCGCTCTACTGCTTTTGTTGTGCCAGTATGAGAAGGTGCGGATCTACCGCATGGACGGCTCGTACCGCTCGGTGGAGCTGAAGCACGGCAACAACACGTCCGTCCAGCAGATCATGGAGGGCATGCGCCTCTCGCAGGACACCCAGCAGTACTTCACCATCTGGATCTGCTCCGAGAACCTCAGTGAGTGGACACGAGCCTGCTGTCCCCAGAGTGACACAACAGCACCATCTTCTGTTTAAAGGCCCCCACTATCTACTTGATTATTGAAAATAATGCATTTACAAATTACAAATGATGCCCAGATGAAATTTGTATACTCTTTTTTCAACAAAAAAAATCTTAGGAGGCCTTTATTATACTCATGGCATGTTGTCATATTCCATTGGATGCAAGGATCACTGTAATTTGAATGATTACATTGAGATTTCACACACCACTGTGTAGCATGTAGTGTAATGTTTTAGATTATCAGATTTTATGGTGCTTCTGATCACATCTTGCATTTGTTTAGGATCTTGTGTGTGTGTGTGTGTGTGTGTGTTATTTGTTTGCTTGTATGTAGACTGAAAAGTGTGTTTGAATGTTTTCTGCAGGTCTCCAGCTGAAGCCTTACCACAAGCCCCTGCAGCACCTGCGAATCTGGAACGAGATTGTGACGGACCTGACGGTTCTGGACCCGCAGAGGGAGCATCCTCTGCTCTTCCTCAGGAGAGACGTCCGGCTGCCTCTGGACATCGAGAAGAAGGTGCGCCTGTGCTCCATCATGCACATATGGACCCTTTCAAGAGAGTTCCATTATCAGCATCATAGTTGGCCCCACAAGGCTTCCTTTTTAACATTCCATATGTTATCTTAATGCAGAGCAAGTAGATTGGGGCCCAAATAGAACGTTCAAGCATTGTTTTTGTTTTTATTGATGAAAGGGTCTATAAATAAATACACACACGGAGACGCACACAAACACACACACACTGGGCAGGAACTTGCCACCCTCATCCCCCACCTCAAGTGAAGAGCACTTTTGGTCATGTGAAGCTTGTGGGCAATTTTCTCAGCAACATTACAATTCAAGTTTTTTACTATTCTGAATTTGACCGTGGTGCTGGATACAACTTTTCAATAGTGATGATACTAACGGTATCCAGTGCAGTTTCAGGTTGTGGAGTCAGTTGCGGAGTATTTGTATTTTACACAACTGTCGTAAATACAAACACCCTACCCCCAGGACATGACACACGTGGATTTGTTTATAAACCGGCAAATATAATTTCCAAAGAGCCATGTTGACTGACAAAGTAATATTACATGAGTTCATACAAATAGTAGGCTATTGCACAATTGCTGGAAAGCAATTTGTGATTCTCTGGGTCGGGGGAGTGCAAGTTGCATGGTTCACTGTAGACGGGTAGGCTAAAGGCTGCTGGAGGCATGCGGTTCTCCCTACCACAAATTCACCATCAGAATGACTACAAAGCTGTTATATTAAGGTAAGAAACTGGCATAGGATGTTTTTTCAGTCAGCCTGTTCGCACTAGGCTTTCAAGTGGCTCCATCTATGACCCTGTGTTGTAGATGTTGGGACTCGGCTTCTGGAAATCATCAAATTGGTCATCCATCATCAATCGGCAGGGTGAAAACTTCCGCTGCTGGCATGGTCACTATGGTGATAAACAAGTGACGGAAATTACATTTTTTATAATGATTTTGCACACTGTGTACGTGTGTGAACAATAGGAGAACAGAATAAATATCTGTGAAAGCTTTATGGCTATATAATTGGTACTTAACCTCAGGAGATGACAGGAGTGACTGACGCAAACAAAGTCCCATCACACTCTACTTGAACTGACAGACATAAGGTTGTTTACCAGAAGTGGCTTATTTGTTTATTTTTTTTATCTCTATTACCCCTAAATACATAAATACATATATGATGGTCTTTCTCAGAATATGCTTTGCCACCCAACATTCAGGGAAGACACATTGACAATATGTGATACATTCATTTGCATTATTGGGGTCCTATTCACTTATGAAATCCTGTTAATAAAATTACTCTGTGTGCTCCTGGCAACATGGTTGTAGGTGCAGGTACTACCGACACAGTAAAAGGCTGTTGAAATTTCTTACAATTCCATAAGAGGGCGCTAACCTGACATGATAAAGTATTTTGTGGCTCAGCTAGGGAAACTGGTGAAAAGACACATAAGCCACGTTCAGACTACAGACAGTTCAGACCCCCCCCCTCCCCAAACTGGCACCCTGACATAAAACACGTAAAACCACATGCTCTTGAACTTCACCCTCAAGTTGGTGGATTTCACTTATTTACTCATCGTACATCCCAGGACAATCTGGGTCACTTTCTCTCTTCGTGTCGCGATGGGCCCTGAGCCTTGTGGTCTGGTTGCAGGTGGAGGATCCACTGTCCATCCTGATCCTGTTTGACGAAGCCAGGCACTGCCTCCTGAAGGGCTTCTACCCGTCTCCAGACAGCAAGCTCATCACCCTCGCCAGCCTGCTGCTGCAGATCATCTATGGCAACTACGAGAGCAAGAAGCACAAACAGGGCTTCCTCAAGTAAGTCAAGTCAAATCAAATCAACTTTATTTATATAGCGCATTTCATACACAGAGGTCATTTAATGTGCATTACATAAACAAAAGCAAACAGGAATAGCTGATAAAAGCATAGAAGGGTAATAGTTCTAAAAAGTAAAGAATAAATAAAAGAAGAAGAAAAAAACATAAAACACACATAAAAGCATAAAAGGGCAATCATTTAAAAGTGTAAAAAAGTAATAATTTAAAACATAAAAAACAACAGAATGATTATACTAGTCAGGCACCTAGTGTATAGCAGCACTCTATGGAGATTCTTGAAGTAGTTCCAAACTGTGTGCGTACACATATATTTATTTCCTTTCAGGGCCAAAATGGCTGACCACAGGGCTCGATAGTCCCCCCTCATGGAGTATTAAGACCCAAATAGTTAACACAAGTCTTTACACATGCGCACAAACACTGCATTTATTGCAAAGAGTTTTGCAGAGACGATCTTGGTAATTATACAGGTTATGTAATAATATAATGTATAATTTAATGGTTGAGTCTGAGTTCCATATAAATAAGGTATACTCATTTAGTTACCTACAAAGTGTACCGCTTACTTTATTTGTCTGGGTGTTTATGAACAGTGAGGAAAATCTCAAGTCCATTGTGCCCATATCTAAAGTCAAGAGCAAAGCCCATCACTGGACCAACAGAATTCTCCACGAGTACAAGGTGAGGTGCTCATCACATACACACCGCTGTATCCCAGTCACAATGTAGAACACTTCCAAAAGCACCAATCAGTGATCCAACATGTCTTTGTGTTGGTTATTATTGTGAT
This sequence comes from Alosa sapidissima, assembly GCF_018492685.1. Taxonomy (NCBI): domain Eukaryota; kingdom Metazoa; phylum Chordata; class Actinopteri; order Clupeiformes; family Clupeidae; genus Alosa; species Alosa sapidissima. Next base: position 12,725,122 of record NC_055977.1, read on the forward strand.
TGAGATGGCTTCTGTTCCCGGTGTTCCTGTGTAGAATCTGAGCACTAGTGAGGGTGTAAGTAAGGAGATGCACCACCTGCAGCGCCTCTTCCTGCAGAACTGCTGGGACATCCCCACCTATGGGGCGGCCTTCTTCACGGGACAGGTCTACACCAAGGCCAGCTCCAGCAACCACAAGGTCATCCGTGTCTACGTTGGGGTCAATACCAGAGGCCTGCATCTTATGAATATGGAGACCAAGGTACCAACATGACATTCATGTTGTTTCTTCATTCATCTATCAGTTTGGCCAATGGATTTGAAATACCTAATCTGTATCTAAAGTTGCAGTGCTTTTCTGTTTTGTGGAAAAAACTGTACCTTACTGTGTGTGTGCGTTTTTTTTTTTTTTGGTGGTTGGTTTTAAGGTGCTGCTTATCAGTCTGGAATACGGGTCATTCATGTGGCAGTTGGGTCAAGCTGACCTGTACTTCCAGATCCATAGCGTCCAGAACAAGATGAACTTCATTGTGCACACCAAACAGGTGAGTTCAGCGATGAGGACCATGAAAGTAGTGCTCCACAGCGCTCTGAGATTGGAGCATTGTCATGCGGTAATCAGCCTCCCTGTACAGCACCACTGTCTCAGGGCAAATGTTTTTTTTTTAGTAGTAGTATATTTTTTTGGGCTTTTTGCCTTTATTCGGATTGGACAATGACGATGGACAGGAAGCAGGTGGGAGAGAGATGGGGTGGGATCGGGAATTGGCCGCAGGTCGGATTCGCACCTGGGTCCCCGTGGGCACTTGGATCCGTACATGGTATGGGCTGTAGCCTGTTGCGCCACAGTGCCCCAAGCAAATGTTTTTTAGCCTTGGGCTTACACACACCCAATGTCACTATGTCCTGATACAATTCAGAAGGAGACGTACAATAGAACAAAGGCAGTACTATAAAGAGACTGTCAGCCAAGGGCAAAGAAACGATGCGGAATTTCTATTGATTGATGAGAATGCCTTTTCATTGTTTCAGGCTGGCCTTATAGTGAAGCTGCTGATGAAGTTGAGTGGGCAAATCGTTCCAAACGACAGACTTTCTGCAGACAAATATGCTTACGGTTAACCCCAGAGCTTCATGATGTGTGTTGTGTGTTTTACTTTGTATTTTTATAAAATTGTTGCTTATTTACTTTTATGTCACTTTTTTTTTTACTTATACTCCAAAAACAATAATGCTGAAATGTAATACCCAGTACTATTCATGTCATGTTAGTTTTTTTTGTTTGTTTCTAAGCATTACAAATGGCTTGTTTTCATTGTAATATTTTTCCATGGAATGTAAATATGTGTATTTAATGGTTCTGTTTTATTAAAATGAATAATATATCCACTAACTGATATAGAAGCCTGCTTTATTTTGTTTTTTATTTCTGGAGATGTAGTAAAGGTCTAAAATGATGCAAGCATTACTATGCGACACATCTTTAGAATCTAAAGGGTGAAATATGCATATTAACAATGAGCTGTAGAGCTGCACAAGTAATCGATTTTTAATCGAAATCACAATTTGAACTAATGAAATTTGCTAATTGCAAAGGCTGCAATTAAATGTGCAGCTCACAACTCTATACCAATGGTTAATCTTCTCATCTATTATTTTTTTATTCATGTCATACTCCTTGTGACAAGACAGTGAAGCTAACTTAAAAGGAGTGCTGTGTTTCCTATGTACTAGGCATACTCACCAATCAGAAGTGGCCGAAGTTAAAGCCACATTTTTAATATTGAACTAAAGCTTGACTTTCAAAAATTATATAACAAATCAAATTGCATTATCTGTCAAAAAAATAACAATTAGATCTTTTCCCCAAATCATGTCATCCTAATTAGCTGCAATGCTGAAAAACTCTTAAGTTTTATCTAAGGTTTGTGGCATGACTGCTTCAATTAACGTTATTTTAATTTGATTTTGAAGCACATTTTAGATTTCAAAAGGCACATTTATTGTCCATTTGTTGTGAATGCTGAGGGAAGTCATTCTGCCAGGCCTTGAACCCGGTTTTATGGCATATCAAACCTGCCCCCTGACTAGGCTTGTTGGTATTGCTGTCTGCACATATACACAACCGCGGTGACCCCATCACACCACCTCTTCAGGAAGTGCATCCCACACAGGCCTCCCACACATCCCAGATTGCTCCTCAGACCCTAGTGTGAGACCCATGTCTGGGGTCCCTCTGCCTGGGCTGCCCTTATGGCTCCTATTTAGTATGCTTCCAATGGCCTCATGGCAAACCATCCAACTTCATCACATCATCACAAAGTCAAAGAGAAAGGGTTTGTTGGTATGGCAGTAACAGTGCAATATTGATGGTGACTGCAGACTTTTTCCTAACCTATAAATAATATTTGTACTGAAGTAAAGTTTACATTTCTGTAAAGTTTATAGTTTATTTATCTACATAGTGGATGAATGTTCCTCATGTCCAACAAAATGTGGATAAAAATTCAACCCTTCATCAAAGCACAATACACTTATAAAGTTTGATAAATTAAGCAAGTTCTTGACAAGGGGTGGTACAGGATTTTTTCCAAATTGTTGGTTTTCTGGCATGGGATGACCCAAAGTAGTTTTAATGTCAGAGACTCCATGCTCTCTTTATTACAATTTTATTTGAAATATATCAATAGTCTACTGCAGTGGTTTTCAAAGTGGGGGCCAGGAGGGGGTGCCAGGGGGGCCTCAGCAAGTTGGATGGAAAAATAAAAGCAACAAATAAATACATTTGAAAAATACAATGCCATTATAATAATTTGTCGCATATCTGAACATTATATTTTCCATGATAATAATTGGGAATAATAGTAGAGTGATAGCTCTCATATAGCAGAAAGCCCCAAATGCAATTTTTACACACGGTATGCTCCATCGCAAAGTGCTTGTGGCTAAAATAATTATTAGGATTAGCTTAATGTATTTTTACATTTGCCGTAGTATTGTTGATGGGTTTAGTAACACATCAAGGGGGTCCTTGGCCAGAACCTAGTTGTATTTGGGGGGCCTTGTCGTGGAAAAGTTTGGGAACCCCTGGTCTACAGTACTGTCAGCCTATTTTTTAAGCTCAGTAGGCATACCAACAACGAGTAAAACGTGCCATGCAAAATGTTTGACATAACTTTTACAGTCTGCACCTTATCAAAAAGTGTGTGAATTCCAAAAGCATGCTTGTTGTGTTTAACACCTGTCTCATTAACTGTATTTCTGAATGAGTCATAGAGTGGAAATGTGTCTCATTTCTGAGGTCACGGGACACTTGACCTTATGCTTTCAAGTGCTAATCAGATAAGGAAATGTAAAACAGGAACTTATCAACATGGTAACCATGGCAGCTTCCTATACAAGATAAGACCCATATAAGATAAGTAGCAATTAATCAAAATCCATTGTAGTTGCTCATTCATGAGTTATTTTCATTGTCCATCAGTAACTGTTCATCAGTACTTTTGTTGAATCCTTACCACCATATGATAGGCCAGCACTACATCACATCAAATGTGTGGCATTCACAACATACGATTATGGGGGTCCATAATTAGTAATATTCTGTTCAATCATAGTGTGGAATCAGTTCAACTAAGGACACCAAGGTTGCCAAGTAGCTGCCGAGAAACCAACTCAGTCCAGTACATATTCCAGTAATCAGTGTTTGATATGACAAAATGGTTAATCTGCGTCACCTTTCCTTCACCTTTTCCTTCACCTTTCACATTTTCCCATCAGGGTGTTGATAGAATAGCCATTGATATATGTTAACAATGTAATCTGAGATGAATATATATTAGCATTTGATAGTTATACTTACATAACCTTGCTGGCAAATTGCTGATTGGTTACCGACTGGAAATCCGACAGAATTTAAGGCACACTCACCTAGTTCCCATCACTTCACTCACCAAGCTAAGGTAAAGGCATTCTTATTAATATCACTGGCTCGAGTTATTACATATATTTTGCTCTAAGTGGTTTTAGACTTTTACCATCTGTTAGTATTGGTTGAATAGTATAAATAGTTGAATAGTATTTCCTTATGATCCATCACCGTCTCTGTTTTCAGACTGAAGCCATGGACACGAAAGCCATTTTTAGTATCATCGTCCCTCTGCTCCTCTGTGGTAAGCCTGAATATGTTCTAATTGTTGTTTTCATTACAAATATCAACACTCTTGTTATACAAGTTGCAAAAACAATTTGCATGTGCATCCCATAGACAATCTGAGCCACAATGTGTAAACTATCATGAGATTCTTGCATAACCTTTCATGTTATTAATGTGTAAATTTTGGAAACTGATTCACTAATTTCTGTAATCGCAAATTCCTACATTTAAGTCTAAATGTCTCTGTTTAGGGCACAGCTCTGCAGGGCCTGCTGTTTTCCCCACCCAGACAGGAACTTGCTGGGCCATGGGTGACCCTCATTTCCGCACGTTTGATGGCTATTTCTACAACTTCATGGGAAACTGCACCTACACCATGAGCAAGAACTGTGATATAGACTATCACCATCCCCCCTTTGAGGTTGATGTCACAAACAAGGTCTTGCCTAATTCTCGGCTCACTGCAGTCAGTGAGGTCACCATCAACATCTACGGCTTCAAGATCCAAATGGTTCGGTCACAACTTGGCAGAATAACAGTAAGTACCAAAGCAGTTGCTATTTTGTTTTGTTGCATTCTCAATCATATACATGCTAAACTCGTCACATGAACAAACTGGTTGTTTCAGGTCAATGGTCAGGTGTGGGTTCTGCCAGTCTCATTCACCAACACCCTGGGAACAATCAAGATGGCGCAGAGTGGTCTTTCAGTGGTGCTGTGGGTGGACTTTGGGATGACCGTGCAGTACGACTGGGAAGAGTATGTGGCAGTGACCATGCCCAGTGGCTTCATGGGAAAAGTCTGTGGTCTGTGTGGCAATTTCAACGGAAACAAGGAAGACGACCTCGCCTTGTCCAATGGCACTCTGACTAAAAGTGTCACTGAATTGGGTCGGAGCTGGATGGTTCCAAGCGTAGAGGGTGAAGACTACTGCCAGGACGAGTGCACAGGCGAATGCACAGAGTGCAGCTTTGGCAAGCGTATGGCAGCCGATATGTTCTGTGGTGTGATGACACCCATTCTGGACTTCCAGTTCAGGGACTGCCATGCCCTCATCGACCCCAGTATCTTTTTTGACATGTGCAAGTTTGACCACTGCAGGGGCGGCGGACTGAAGGACTACCTGTGCAGGATACTGCAGGTGTATACGGATGCCTGCCAGAGAGCTGGGATCAAAGTCCATAACTGGAGACACCTGGCACGATGTGGTGAGTATCCTTCAGGTTGATCTTGCAGGTTGATAAATATAATTTGGGGGGGGGGGGGGTATCTGAACAGTGAAAATGTCCTTAAAAACACAGAAAGCTCAAACTAATTCTTGGGAGTTATGAGATTATGAACCAGCATTTAAAATCCTTCAGTCAATGTTTCTTGTACTGAATGACAATTCTGTTGCTGTTTTACAGCTGATCCTAACTGTCCAGCGAACAGCCATTTTGAACAGTGTGGAGATGCATGCCAACCCACGTGTCTTGGCAACACAACATGTGACATCCCTTGTGTTCAGACTTGTATCTGTGATGAGGGCTACATACGCAGTGGCAACAAATGTATCAGCAAAACTAAGCTCTGCTTAGACAACAAATTAGTTGAATAAAACATTTTCTTATATTTATATATTTGATTATATAAGAAGAAAATGAATGCTGCATCAAATATTGTACTTGAATAAATAAGGTACTATTTCACAGCTGCTTGTCCTTTCTCAGTTTCTTTTATATGCAGCGGGCTAGCTAATCAGTTACATTTGCAGGCCTAGCCTACTACAGCCTCACACAGTGGTAGAATCAAAAATATTCTTACATATTTGATTTCACTCGCATATGAGTGGATAAATGAATGATGAGTTAGATCTGTTTATTAAACTTTGATACTAGGTCTACTTACTTGAGCATTTCCATTTTTATGCTATTTTGACTTCTTTCTAAACATCTTTTGACAGGTTTAGTCACTAACTAGAAATGCAATTCCAATGTTAAATATTATACAGAGTTAAAACAGATAATGCAGAGATAGTTAATGGTGTTGCTAGGGTAGACATGGTGGTTGCTATGCAAAATAAAGTGGTAGCTATACTGGTTGCTAGAATAATCATGTTGGTTGCTATGGTGGTTGCTAGGATGACATTATGGTGGTGATTGCCACTGTTACCATCTAGTTGGCCTATAATCACATGCTTGACATCTTTGGAAAGCTGAGAAATAATCAAAATAACTGTGTGAAGTACTGACACAGACTTACAGAGGCTAGAATATTGTTTTTTCTTTCTGTCGGATAACAAGTATCTCTGAATTGACCACATTTCAGCCCTCTAGGTCACTTGATATGAGTTTGAAACACAACTAAGCCCTAGCACCAGGTCTTGTGAAACTATGTGTAAAAGTAGATCAATATAGAATGTATAGAACACATGAGTATTTTTAGACCATCATTTGCAAAAGTATGCTCATGCGTTTTGTAAAATGCCCAATGGAAACTCCCTTTTCCCCATATGAACCCCTTTGTGTAGAACCATAATCTTGATCTCAAATGAAAGGTAACACTCTGAAGTTTCATGCTTGCATTTGGATTGTATGTCAGGGGTAATATGGAATGACTACCCAAAATATGGAATAATTACACACAAATATCTATTTTTGAAAATGTATGTTGGTTCAATTGGTGTGTATAAGATGGACTACAAGATGGACTACTACTACTATGAATTATTGTGGACATTTCAAGACCCAATATGCTACATCTACTTCTTTCTAAGGTTATATATACACAAGGCTAGAGGGTAGGGAAGCACCGGTGGGTGCTACACATAAATATGTTGTCATGTATAGATTCCAAGAGAAGAGTCCAAGCTTTCAAATGGTGTATAATATTATATGACTGCATAAAATGACTTAGAATCTTGGTGGGAGGTGGGGGATAAATGGAACGCCTGGGAACTGGTTGCTATGTTGGTTGCTAGGGTAATCATGTTGGTTGCTATGGTGGTTGCTAGGTTGACATTACAGTCTATGGGTTAAACATGATCCAATAGCATGTTAGCCCAGGCAGCAACATAGCCTACATCAGATTGACCCACAGCCTACAACACAAATGTCTGTGCAATAAATAGCCCATGTTACACGCCTGTGTATGTCCTAACTCTGAACAGATGGCATCCTGTCATTGCCCTCATGCACATGTGATATGTTATTCTGAGACATAATCTATAGGAATTACTACACATAACTAAACACACAAAAACGTGTGAAAACAATTTATTATATTAGTTATTTACAGCCAGGGTAAATACACTGTCCTTCAGTGTCAGGCCAGTTTACACATTCAGTGGTAGGCCTACCAGACCCTGGCCCTACAAAAAACATTGGCATAATCAGTATTAACTCAAAGTTGTAAAAAAAACAACAATATTATCATACCAAAATACCCACAGAGTATTGTGTGCAAAGATAAGTATATACAAATTAAAGTTTGGGTAATCAACCTTCAAAGGGCAGAAATGGGGTGCCCTGTCTATCTATTGTACAGCAGTTTATTCTTTTCAATTTTAATTTTACATTGTAAGAGGGAGTCTGGCCAAGTTAGCCTAATATTCTTAGGGAATAGAACATAACAGCAGATTTGGTCAAAAATGTAAATTCATAGGCATGCATATAGAACAGCATGATATGAGCCTGTCTGGCATCAAATACACGAGTGGAGTGGTGTGTTTTGGTGAGTGCTGGTGAACCTATTTTCATCACAGCAGGCAACTAAGTAACTTGTCATCTTGATAATATGATACACTACAATAAGAAAGCAACATAATTCTGTTGTCTGTTTCTCTGTTCCTACCTGAACAGTAAACTTTCAAAGCGATAAGACCTGCTCAAAATGCCATTAACTTTATTTTAAGGTAAAAACTCTTCAGGGGTCCTTTATGCATCACATTACTCATTTGGGGTTTGAAGGGCCAGATTACTACTACCTGTTATAATCAGCCCATATGTAGTCATTCACCTCAATCTGATGAACTTTACGTTATAGCTCATAGGTTCTTGTAAAGTACTACTTAAAGGAGAATTCCAGTGTGATATTGACCTAAAGTGTATTGAAACATGATACCGAGTGTGAACGTATGTCTCATAGCCCATCTCGGCTTGTCCCCTGCACTCCAAAATCTGGCGCTAGCCGATGCTACCAACAGCTTTTTCAATAGTGATTCAGTGGAAATGCATGGATTCCAGTTTCTTCCAGTAGCAGCTTACAGATTATGACACAATTTTCCAATAAACCCTCAACAAATCCAGAAAGACATAATGACCAATTTAATGGTAAAATTCCACAAGTCTCCATTGACATTAGTGCAGCGAGGGCTTACTCTGGTCTGCATAAAGGGGGTTTCCCCCCCCTCCCCCTTGCAATAATCGAACACGGAAATTGTCGAACGTTTGCGCCTCTCGCTCCGCTTTAACTCTCTGGTTCAGATGCTCTATTTACTGTCGTAACCATGGTAACATTGTTTTGATAGCCTCAAAGTTACAATGTAGCCTAGAAGCTAACTTCAGTCGCAGAGTTTACCGGTTCAGAATGAAAAACAAACTTTTAACTTAGGCTATTAAATCTAAACAACAGGCTGTAACAGGCTGAGACTGCTCCGCTGGAGACTTAACTGACAAGATACTCGTAAGCCAGTTATTTTCGATTAAATATCGCCATATAAATTCGTAGCCCATTGACCAGACATTGCGAGCAGCCAACGTTAGCTTATTGCTCTCTAGGCTAGGCCTATAACCTATGTTTTTTTGTAATATGTTATTTTTTGTAGGCCTACACACTGCTATGTATTGTATACTATTTGTACTTCTATTCAAAGCTGTTCTAATATATTGCTTGCAGGCAACACGGGGGCTTGCTGAAATCATCATGACTGAGGACTTATTTAAAATGGAGATCTGTCAAAACTCCTCTTTACTTCTGGAGAGCAAGAGATTGAAACATGTCCCTGTGAAGCTACTGCATGGCAGTAATGTGAAGTATATTTCTGTTGCTAACAATGATCTTAAATCTCTCCCCAGAGAAATAGGTAATATGACACATTTGGAAATCCTATCAGTGCAGGGAAACAAGCTCACATCACTCCCTTCATCACTGCAGATGTTAGGTAGTAGTCTCAAAGCACTCAATATTAGTGACAATCAAATTGGGACACTTCCAGAGGAGATATGTAATCTGAAGAACATGAAACAGTTTCACGCTAGTAACAACAATCTTGATAGTCTACCAAACTCATTTGGAAATGTAACCACCTTAGAGGTTGTTTCCCTGAATGACAACCGTTTGAGTTCCCTGCCTGAATCTTTTGGAAACTTGGTCAACATAAAAACATTGAATTTGGAGAGAAATAAGATGACAGTCCTTCCTTCTATCGTGTGCCAACTACAATATCTTATTCAGCTAAATATTTCAGGAAACAAGATTGTGACTTTACCACAGAAGATTTCACAGATGATAAATCTCAAAGAGCTGTCTCTCTGCGACAACAGGTTGACCTCTTTACCTCCACAGCTCTTCAACCTTGCCAATATGGAAATTCTAAACCTATCTGGCAACCAGCTGACGGTAATACCTGATGACGTGGGAAAACTGGAGAACTTAAAAGTTTTGAAAATATGCAGAAACAAAATCAAAGTACTGCCAGACAAGATCAGTGCTTGCTCCAAACTTCTTTACTTCTCTGTGAACCAAAATCTTCTTTCCAAGCTCCCCAGGACCATTGGGGCATTGACTTGTCTTGTGGAACTGCATATCAGTGGAAATCAGATTGAGACACTACCAAAAGGAATCAATTCTTTAAAGAGACTGTCTGTGTTGGGGTGTGCAGAGAATCTTTTGGTTCAATTCCTTGTTGATGGACTCAGTCTGTGTGAATTAACCAATGTTGATCTCAGTTGCAATCATCTCCGTGCCTTTCCCTCTGAGTTGTATTCAATGCATTCTTTACAATGTCTGAACATGAGTAAGAATTTCATATCAAAGCTTCCTCCAGACGTTGGTGAAATGTGCACTCTACAGCACCTCAACCTCAGTGAAAACCATTTCAACTCTCTACCGAAGTGCCTCTATCAGCTTGACAAACTTACTCATTTGGATCTTAGTGGCAATGCCCTTCAAGGCCTCCCAGAGGGAATCACTGGTCTCAAAAGTATCCAGGTCTTACTACTGCACAATAACCAGCTGAAGGAGCTCCCACCTGACCTGTGCTTTCTGAAGACCTTGAAGAGGCTGAATCTGTCAGAAAACCAGATCAGAAACATCTCCTCTAACATCAGGTGTCTAAAAGACCTCAGAGAACTCAATCTTTCCAGTAACCAGTTCATCTCATTTCCTGAAGCAATATGTGACATCAGATGCCTTCAGAGACTATCCATAAGTAACAAAATAGGCAACAAGGTAACGATTTAAAATCTTTAGTGAAGTTCATAATGTGTTACATTGACCAAGAACACCTATCAGTACATTACAGTAGCCTTATTCTTCATAATTAACAATAAATGCTTATCATTTTGTACATACATTATGCTAAAGTAGCATCATGCATTTAAATGATATATTATTATATAGGTCATATCTATATTATATATGAAATCATATAGACATAATCATTAACATTAATAATGATATGTGATATGCATGTTTCCATAGTTCACCTCACTCCCTGAGTCTCTACACAAATTCCAAAATCTAAAGGAACTGGATTTTTCAGACAACGAAGTAAAGGATATTCCAGAAGCTTTGGGCGACCTGAGGCGTCTCACTAAGCTCATTGGCAGGAATAACTTGCTGACATGTCTACCTCAGTTTGTGATCTCCCTGCAAAACCTGCAGCACATTGACCTGCAAGGTACTCAAGTCGCAGCGCTGAGGGCTTCAGCACAGAGACAACAGTCTATTGTAGAGCTGAGAAATAGCAGTGTTGTATAGATTGTTCCTGATTATCTGTGTTTAGGTAGAAAATTCAGCCCCCCCATTGCAAACAAGACAAGAAACCTATGTGGTGGCATATATTTGCACTCACTCTGTATATGTGCATTTCTGTAGGCAACTTGTTGCAGGGGCTTCCATCTAACCTGGCTCAGATGAAATCTTTGAAGCTGTTAAAGTTGGAGGGTAACCCTCTTACAGGCCCTCCCAAAGAGACCTATGACGGACAGCAGGCATTGCCAATTGGATGTTACCTCAGTTGTGAGCTTACGTGGAATGGTAGGTTCAAGCCTACCAATTCGATCCAAACCATATAATCCACATGCCAAGTTTCCAGAAGTACCAACAAACAAATGTAGATCTTTACTGTAAACAAATGTATTGATACAATTACAATATTATATGTATATATATATTTTTTTATATAACGACATATAGTCTGTTTTTAACATGTATTTGACACATGAACTATTATTATTCATTTTAACTTATTAATCTTAACTTATTCTTCTAACAAATAAATTCTCAACAATGACTATGGGGCTTTATGCTATGGTGAATATAATTGATGTACAGTACAGGGGGGAGGAGGGGGGCACTGTAACAAAACCAGTGCCGGGATTTTCGAGGCTAACTGTTTAATGAATGTTTTTCACTACAGAGCACATATTGCAAAAAATGTTTCGATTTCTGGCAAATAATGTTCCAGAGGTGGACTTTAAACATTTCTGTGAGAGGCTTCATGTTCCTCCTGAGTTGATACTGACACAAGAGAATAAAAGGTAAGATACTAGTAAACTTCTAGCCTGGGTGAACCCAGACAAACCTGTTAGCAAATTTGAATTCGCTCTGAGGGTCCGTCTGGAGACCCTCCCACTAGAACCGATTTTCAAATCACCAAAAATCAAGGAACCAATGACAACTGCTAATCCAGCATGGGGCAGGCTTTATATGACAGACAGAGGAGTACAGTTAGCAGCACTATTTAACACAACCAATGGCTGCGCTGCCAATCTTTCTGCCCATCTGTGCTAAACTATGGATGTATATTTTCTTTGGAATTGAGTAAGCAGCTGCTTTTAAAACATCAATTGGAGTGGAGGGTCTCCAAACCTGATTTGAGAAGTGATCTGGGGTCAGCCAGGTTAGTAAACCTCTGTGTATACCTTAATGAATACAATTATTTCTTATTCACAACAATAGCCAATAGCCAAAATAGTCATTTTAATATGGAAATAGGTTGTAGTCTGCTTGTAGTCTGCTATTTTCTCATAGCCTATGCCACATTTACGACATTCGTAAATTTACTACATTCGAACTAATGACTCACTTAATGTAGCCTACTGTTCATACTACACTGTGTTCTTCCCTCCTTACTCTATGCAGCTTCTCCATCAAAGAAAAGACCATGGCGGCTTTGAACCTGTGGAGGGATGTATTTTACCCTGCTGCAAAGCCTGCGGTCATAGCAGACCAGTTAGTCAGGGGGCTGGTCCTAGCAGGGTTTCATAGTCTTTCTGCCCAAGTGCAGGCCATAAAGATCTACGCCAAAGCTATACGTCTGTGAAGGCTATTGTCTAGAGAACACATTCAACTGAGTGCTGATTGATCATCATCACCTTGTCAGTTACATGTTATACAGTATACCACTTCATATAAAACGAAGAATGTAGTCATGAATTTTATTTCTATTTGACCAGCTGTATAGTCATGTTAATCCAATCCACAATTGATAACTTAACCTTTACATTCATGTTGACCTTTCCTATTGCCTTTTCAAAATCCCAAATATGAAATTATGTTATGGTTAATATTAACTTATACTGTGTCTGCATGCCTACTGTGTCTTTGAAGTAGAATGATGTGTATTTGGTGAAAATTGTCCCATTTGGAGGTCAGAAGGTATGAACAGTAACTAAAGTGTAAACAGAAATGGTAAGTTTATGAAAAGTTCTTAAATAACATGTCCCTGAAAAGAACCCCATTACAAATGTAAATAGTCAATAAATTGTAGGCTTACAACTTGCAATGTCTGCATTTTAAGTTATCCAGTCTGAGACTGTTCAGATAGCCAACACACCATCATCTATACTATATCATCTCATACTATAGGCATTTCATTAAATATATGGATTAATATTCAGCAAGATATATCTGCTGTTGTTCACAGTACGCTAGCCTACTATTACACTGACAAACTCAAGAGTCTCTGGCCCTCCCAAAGAGAGAATGATCTGGCCCTATGAAGAAAATGTTTGGGGACCATTGAAGAATCGTTACGATTTCTCATATTTAAAAGATTAAAAATGGGTTCATAACACAATCATAACAAGCAGTTGCGCTTGCAACCGTTTTGTGAGAGTTACTTCTTGATATTAGGAATGTAGCCTTCGGAACCGTGTTATCTTGTGTCTTTAAAGACTGGGATACATGTCACGAAGTGTATTGAGAGGTCACTCCTGTTGGTTCATCGATGGTGTAGCCTAGTTGCTGTCAACCAATGTGATGCTGAACCTATGGCAAATGACATCATATAGCAAGACATCAGTTCAGCCAGCGTTAACCAATGAACAATTAGGAATCTAAACACAGGACATGGAGATACTTGATTGACACATGAAAGCAGCCAATAGACGAGCGCACTTGGTCAGGCGGGGGTTGGAACACATTCATATTACAGGTAGACGAATGGAAGCAATAATGCGACCGGCCCATAGACAGTAAACCGGTCGAGCATTTATACCTGCATTTAACAAAAATAATGTCGGATGAATGTCGCAGAGGATCACAGGACAATAAGACAGACTTTTGATTATTTGACCTAACGGATTACAGATCTGCTTTGAACCAGCTGTGAGGAATTTTATTTGCAGAACCCAAACAAGCAAGGACGTAAAATGACCACTCATATATTTCAAGTCAGCAGCTTGCTGCTAGAAAATGCTGTGGAGAAGATGAACAATAACTTTACTTCAATGCTCCTTGCAACATCCGTGTTTACTCTTACGTTGGGGTATTTATCCAAGCTGGTGTACAAACAGATGAAGTCCCCGGATAAAGACGCAGTAAGTAGCCTAGATAGGCCACTGTAGGCTACATTACAGTTGCAACATTAGGTCGACTATTAATGGAACTAGTAGGTTAGTCTTAATAATAGGCCTAGTTCTAATGAAATTTGACCATATGTTCGACTTGTATTTGTCTACATTGCACCCATTTTTTCTGTTCCAGAATTGTCCTCCATACATTCCATCTAGTATTCCATTTCTTGGTCATGCAATTGCTTTTGGAAAAAGTCCCATTGAATTTTTGGAGAATGCGTACGAAAAGGTAAGGCTCATATATTGACACGAAGCCCATATATTTGCACTGACATTCTCTGTTAGTTCATTGTCAATTGGTTAATGCTTACAAATGTTTTGTACTTAATTTGAAGTACGGACCCGTCTTCAGTTTTACGATGGTGGGCAGTACATTCACATACTTGATTGGAAGCGATGCTGCAACCCTATTATTCAACAGCAAGAATGAAGAGCTCAACGCGGAAGACGTTTATTCCAGACTAACTACACCTGTCTTTGGGAAAGGTGTGGCCTACGATGTACCAAACCCGGTAAAGAAATTAATATTATGGCACCAGTCGTTGGCACAAAATGACATCAAGCTGAACACTGTAATGCTATGTGATCAATGCCATTGAGCTCTTCAGTAACAGTCACCTGGAGCATTCTCCTGCTGGGAAAAGACTGCCATCAATGATGAGTTACCTACCATTTTCCACAGATATTTCTGGAGCAGAAGAAAATGCTGAAAACAGGCTTGAACATTGCCCACTTCAAACAGCATGTGGAGGTCATAGAGGAAGAGACCAAGGAATACTTTTCCCGATGGGGTGCAAGTGGAGTGAAAGGTAAGACAAATATTGCATAATAGACCGGTAGTAGAGAGGTGATATACCCATGTTTGAAGCAGCTCAGTCTGAGCTCTCTGTTGGAGGATTTATCATTTTAATGACCTGATGTGACGTGGATTGTGCAATTCAGACAGAGGCACATGCCACACGTGACTAATTTGTTTAAAAGCTGGAGTACCAGGCGTTTTTTTGGGTCTCCTACACACTACCCATAATCACTGAGGTAATATTTGTTGACTCAGCCACAATTTCCACAGAACTGTGTAATGTGCTCACAAAAGTGTAATGTGTGGCGATAATGTGGTCCTCAAATATTGGCAGTACATAAAAAATACACTTACTTAGTTATTAGCTTACTTTGTCTCTCTCCTTTGTTAGACCTGTTTGAGGCCCTGTCCGAGCTCATCATTCTGACAGCCAGCCGCTGCCTGCACGGGAAGGAGATCCGCAGCATGCTGGACGAAAAGGTGGCCCAGCTGTACGCCGACCTGGATGGAGGCTTTACCCACGCTGCCTGGCTGCTGCCCGGATGGCTGCCCCTGCCCAGCTTTAGGTGCGGTACTCTCTGCCTCCAAAGACACAGAAGACACAGGCCATACTGTGTTAACAGCTTCTCTAGGTGGTGTGTCTGTGGCTTGGCGGTGGTGTGTAGTGATGAATATCACTGATCCGTTTTTTGGCTTGGCTGTAAACAGGCGGAGGGACAGGGCACACAGGGAAATCAAGCAGATCTTCTCTCAAGTGATCCAGAAGCGCAGACAGGCCACAGAGAAAGAGGATGACATGCTGCAGACCCTGATCGACTCCACTTACAAGTGAGCTCTTGTGTCCGTATGTCTGCCATATACAGCCTATTGTTTTAACTTCAACTTGTTAGACCATTGACAGTGTATCCCAGAGAATTGAATTCCATTTCTGGTGGTTGGTTTGCAGAATTAACTTGAATGCAAAAGTTTTTAACAAATTAGCACAGCGTGGTTATGATGCTAACCAGATTTAAGCACAATTTAGTACAACCTGGAAAATCATTGTGTGGTGGTCAATGTTGATATTGTGGTGGGCCGCCACAATTAAGTCAATGTATGGGAAACACTGATTGACCTTGTCCAAATAGAAAAACAGACACAGAGTCATGTATTGTACCACCACAGTTACTTTGCTCTGCACTTTTAATCCAAACACAAACTCTGTGTTTCCCCTCAGAGATGGGCGTCCCCTGAACAATGATGAGATTGCGGGCATGCTGATCGGGCTGCTCCTGGCTGGTCAGCACACCTCCTCCACCACCAGCGCCTGGTTGGGCTTCTTCCTGGCCCGCGACCGCGAGATGCAGGAGGCCTGCTACCGCGAGCAGAAGGCCGTCTTTGGAGATGACCTGCCCCCGCTGCAATACGACAAGGTCAGTCACAGCACATGACCCACTGCAACTATCAAGACTATCACACACTTATTTTGTAAAACCTAACACTGAGGCCCCAGCTGTGGCGCAACTGGCTGGGGAACCTGCACCGTACGCCGGCGACCCGGTGGTCCTTTCCGGATCCCACCCCAACTCTCTCCCACTCACTTCCTGTCGTTCTCCACTGCCCTATCTGATTAAAGGCATAAAAAAGCCCAAAAATATACTTAAAAAAAAAAAAAAAGCTTTTAAAAACCTAACACTAAAATACAGGTGTTGGTGTGTAGTTATTTTCATATTGAAATGTGTAGTGTAGATGGAAATCTAGTAAAATATCAACACATCAGTTTTGTTACATCTGTGTAAATCTCTCCTGGTATATGCTCTTGTAGCTCAAGGATTTGAACCTTTTGGACCGGTGTTTGAAGGAGACTCTTAGACTCCGCCCACCCATTATGACCATGATGAGAATGGCAAGAACGCCTCAGGTGAGATGATGTTTTTTTTTAACCAATGATTGGTTAAATTATCTGGCATTCATGTTCAGATAAGCATACTGTCTTGTGGTCATCATTTTTGGTTGATGTATCATAGAAATTCTTTTTTTTTTTTTACATAGATAAGTTTGTGCTGATGTTCTAAACTTTTCCTGGTTACTCTCAGAAAATTGCAGGCTACACCATTCCAGCTGGTCACCAAGTGTGTGTGTCTCCCACTGTGAATCATCGCCTGAGTGATACTTGGAACGAGCGCATGGACTTCAACCCAGACCGTTACCTTCAGGAAAACCCTGCAGCTGGAGAGAAGTTTGCTTATGTGCCCTTCGGAGCAGGTGAGGCAGCCATACACACTGAACCCACAGCATTACTTTCCTTCACCCTAACACCGTAAATGAAGCACACCAGAGGGTTTATTGTATCCATCGTTATAAAAATCTCCGTTTGGAATTATTTACATGTGCCATTCATATACACCTTCTTAATATAGTATATCAAGTAAATAGACTAAAGAAAAATCTTTTCTAAAAAAAAAAAAAAAAACATAAGCACTTAAGAGATCTTGTATATTATGCAGTACATTATCTGGATAAGATGATACTCATGTGGTTAATGAATGATTTTTCACATCTTTCAGGACGTCACCGATGTATCGGGGAGAATTTCGCCTATGTCCAAATCAAGACCATTTGGTCAGTCATGCTGCGACTGTTTGACTTTGAGCTCGTTGATGGATACTTCCCCACAGTGAACTACACAACAATGATCCACACCCCCACCAACCCTATGATCAAATACACTCGGAGGAAGCACTAAGTCCCACTACTGCCCCCTACAGACAGTGGAAGCACACAACAGGAAGAACAAGTTCCCAGAGAGTGGAATGTTGAATTTGGACATGATTTCAGTGAACCTGCCGTGGTTTGTACTGTATGTGGCTCTGAGTATAAATCCCTGTATGCTGTTTTTGTCACAATGTCCAGTTATATTTTTATAATACATTTGACCACTAAACCAGACTGATGTGATTTTGAGAACATGAGCTTTCTGTGCAGTCCAGTTTTTCCACTGGTGGATGAACACATGCCCTTAACCGAAATCATAATCTTGATCATAAACATTGTTGACTGTTTGGTTTGCTTCTAAATCATTTTTGGTGCAGAATTAAGTGGTTCTAGTTAATACAGTGTTTACTATATTGCTACTTTAAAAATGAAATGCCAGTTGAAGTACTTTGATTTGTATTTTTTCCCCCTCCCCTGTTCAACTCAGCCCTAGGCAACATATGACTGTCACATAGGACTAAGAAGTGCTCTTTTGCACCATACTGACCTTTAAACACATATGCACATAAATAAAATATGTTTTCTACTAAGGCTTGGACTCATTTATTGGAGAGATTCAGTTGTTTGATAGTAAATTGTTCACAAATTGCAGATAAATAGTCCAATGACTGAATGTATATCCCACTTTAAACAAATGCAGTGCTCACCAGTATACAGTCCATAATGAATAAAAAGTAAATTTATTGTTACTTGGTTACAGAAATAAACATATTTCCGAAAGGGCAACATTAGCAAAAGGATGATAACAAGGCATATGCTTTGAAATATTATATTAATCTTTATTTCAATGTTGACAAAATACCCATAAAATTCAAAGCTCCTACCCTTTACAAAAATATGTCCTCTACTACAAATGTCCTCTGTAGTCTGTCTCAAGAAACCGTGCTGGCAAACCACAGTGTAGTGTGTTCATTAGCAGCTCCTCATAGTAAAGCCCAACATTCCCTATGTGTTTACAATCTCCCACCCACACGGTACATACATTGCACAGTATATAAATTAAATGGGTTCTCTTAAATTAGCATTCCACAAATATACATTTAGGAAACATGATTGTAATTCCATCCACAACAGATAATAATAATTTTAATAATAATAATAATAATAATAATAAGCAGACTAATGTACATACATGAAGAAGCGGTTTCTGGTGCTGGCGACCCAAGGGTCTGGTTTACAGATGGAAAAAAAAGATGATTTTGGTCCCACAGAGTATACATTAAATAGCATCATCATGAGTACAAAAAACACAGCAGCTCAGCACAAGAAAAGGCAACTGAGTAGTTATTTTTCAAGCCAGTTCAAATGTAGAAGTCAAGAGTCTTATCTTCTTATTCCATAGTGCAATTGAGCATATGAAGAAGACCCTAGAAAATAGAAGTTAAAATTTGAAATAATTACATACAACTGAGTGAAGGCACCGGTAGGTAACACACTATCCACAGCTATTAAGATATTACCAAACATTAAAGAGGAAATCATGAAATGTATCGTATGCTTCTTGTGTGTGGCAGAGTGGCTAAATAGGCTGCGTTTTCCAAAAGCATTGTTGTACTACGACAATTGTAACTAAAACATTCAAAATGAGTCTCATTAAACAATGGCCATATTTTGCCACTGATGCTTTGGAGAAACACAGATTTCTATATTCAACAGGACCATGATTACTTTCCGCATTTTCTGCAAGCCATGGGAGTATGAAAGAGTTGATATATTCATTACTGTGTCGTAAATTTATAATTACAGAGGATTTAGACTCTTATAACTCCCATGAGATTTTTTTGGTTTATGAACAGTGAAGTAATGCCTTTAAACTATAACGAACACCTAACACACACACAAACAGACTACCAGTCTTTACCTGACTGCACACTGCCCAGCCTCCTCTGCAGTGTCTCCAGCCGGGCGATGTAGTCCGTAAGTGCGCGGTCAGGGTCATAATTCAGCAGATGAGAGCATGGGGTCCCTCCACCTGGTTCCCCCGCCATGCCATGGTACCTGCCAATGACAACACACACTTATTACATACTGAGCATGTACACGTGTACACACACACACGCACGCACACACGCACACACACACACGCACACACACACACACACATACATACATACATACATACATGTGTACATAGAGCAGTGTCTGTCTGCTGGCGCCCGTTTTTAGGTCTAGAACCATGCTTGGTTTTGATTTGTGTGTGTTGTATGACTTCACCTCCTGTTGGCTGAGCGAGACTGATTGAGTGTGCTCTTCCCCCAGGATGCTCAGACAGACACACACACACACACACACACACACACACCTGCACCAGTTCTGATACTCTACCCTAACAAGGGCTGATGAATGACTTTTAAAAGTCAGAAAAGTTTAATTTGTCCTGAACCACAATGACGATGACTGATACAAATATTTAGACGATAATAAACCATCCTAGTATTAACCAATAACCCTCCAAGTAGGTGTTTCAGTTGTGAAAGGCTTGCACACTTGCGCACCTGTGCTGGGCTGAGAGGGTTGACCGGGGTGAGTCGCGGCCGGTCCTGCCCCTGTTGCTGCCGCCACGCCGATACCCGTCCACCTCCACACTGCCTGGGTGCAGGAACGGGGAGTCGTGCCTCCCCTCCCCACCTGACACACAAAGGAACCGGGTGAGTGGGGAACACACGTTTGGTACGCTCAGTCTGATCAGGTCAACTCAGCCCTGATCTCTACACTAGAGTCTGCCATTTTATCAACACCAACAGAATATTCCACACAGTCTACACTTGCAATTCGCCTTATTCACCCGGCTGCCAGAACGAGGCTAAAGGGTACACTTGCCATTACACCTCAGTCCAGCAGATGGTGGTGGTAATGCACTCCGTTTGCAAACTGCCAAAAAAAACTCACTGAAGAAGAAGGACAGGCCAGTGAACCCTTCTTTTTTGGTGAGCTTTTTTTGGCAGTTTGCAAACGCAGTGCATTACTACCACCATCTGCTGGACTGAGGTGTAATGGCAAGTGTACCCTTTAGCCTCGTTCTGGCCGCCGGGTGAATAAGGCGAATAACACAAAGTAATTATTATATTATATCAAAGTAGTTTGTTGGCACAGCTACAGGTTGAAAGACTTCCGTGCGGTGGGCATCCTCACCTGTGATCTGACTCAGACCGTTTCTGTTGGCACAGGGTGAGGTGCCAGAGCCAGCCCCAGTGGCCTTATGCCATCTCTTCACCAGGAAACGCATCCTGCAGCCACAGCAAAGTACAAAGTTCATCAGTACATGTAGCTCATCTTTATGTGAAGGGTGTCATTCTATTTATTTAAACGTTTTTATTATGCTACTTTGACCATTTGAGTGTAAAAATACATTTGATTTTCCTCAAGATGAAACAAAAGAAACATACATTTTGTTTTTCCTCAAGATGTAGCAAAACAAACATAGATGTTTTCCTCAAGGCAAAACAACCTACAGTACGGCCACATGTAATACCACAAGCCTGAGACAGTTCCCCTGTGTACCTGGAGAGGGCGATGGAGACCCTGACGGCGGAGCGGAAGCGAGTGAAGCCGCGGCGGCGCTGGGTGATGGTCTCCAGGCAGGCGGGCGACGGGTGGCCGCCCATGCGGGCGATCAGGGCCAGCGTGGCCTCCTCGCACTCCTGGAAGCCGCCCAGCAGCAGCAGCAGGTACTTCTTCTGGTAGATCAGAGCCTTCCGAAAGCTCTCGGCGCGCAGGTACCTCCCGTACATCCGCTGAGGGAGAGAAAGGATGTGAGGTTAATCAGTAAGGTTACATGCTTACCACACATGTTTTTTTTAATGCCCAATGTTCACACATTCCAAGGTGTAAGTGAAGTTAAAACTGAGGTTCAGTTTAATACTATAATAAAAATGTGCTTGTCATAGTCGTGTGTGTGTGTGTGTGTGTGTGTGTGTGTGTGTGTGTGTGATTTATTGCTGGCCATATATGGAAGTCTATGTGTGTGTGTGTGTGTGTGTGTGTGTGTGTGTGTGTTTCTTTGAGGGCACTTGTCAGCACTAAGGTTGCTCATCTGTGAAAGCAGGTGTGTGTGTATATCCCTATGGGGCGTACTGTTTGCGTCAGCAATGATCATCAATTTGAGTGCTTTTTGTGCTTGTGGACACACACTATGTAAGTGTGTATATCTCTGTATGTCTGTCTCTGTATGTGTGTATTTATTTTATTATGTGAATGAGTCTCTCTCTCTCTCTCTGTGTGTGTGTGTTTGTGTCTGTGAGTGAGAGAAAGAGAGTCTCTGTGTGTGTGTGTCTGTGAGTGAGAGAAAGAGAGTCTCTGTGTGTGTGTGTGTGTCTGTGTGTGTGTGTGTGTGTGTGCCTGCGTGTGTGTGCGTGTGTGTGTGTGTGCGCGCGCGTGCGTGTACCTTGAGTGCTACGTTGTCAGCGTCAGGGCCGGTCATGTCCCTGAGCGTGTCGTTGCGTAGCTCCCCGCGGAGGCGCGTCAGCTCGGCCTCGGCCTGGCGCAGGCTTCTCTCCATGCGCGTGCGCTCCCGGCCCCACGCCTCCCGCTCCACACTCAGCACCGCCAGCTCCTGCTGCTCAGCGCCCTTCCTGCTCGACTACAGAGGCCCACGAAGGACAATCACCACAAGGTCAAATTAAATTCATCAGCTCAAAGTTAATAAGAGAAAATGCTATGTTGGCATGTACAGTAAGTATATCCATACATTATATTGGCTGAATCTGAACCCAGTTCAGGCATTTCTTTGTATTGATGTTGTATGTTTACAATAACATTTTCCCTGCTGAGGTAGAAGCGATAACCTAGACACTGCTCAGATCTCGCATTTAATGGACACTGTAGGGTGTCTTTTCTTAAGTTTGAGTCAATTACAAATCACTCACAGCATTCATGTCGCTTTGCTGTAATACCGCTTGGGTATTTACAATGATACACAAATTAAAAAATTATTATGGTTAATTTAGCAATCATGTGACTGGTGAGAGGTGAAAACAGAGATATTAATTCCCACTTATATTGTGTCATTTATAATGCAGAAAACCAGAACAAGAACGTGCCGAGAAACATTGTGGTACTAATGATAATGAAGTTGAGAGAGAAGAGGATGATGGGGATGATGCTGATGACGAAGAGCACTCACACTGTCGGAGCCCAGGCCTCTCTGGCGCAGGCGTCTCAGCTCGTCCTCCAGGCGCAGCAGCTGGTTGCGCAGGTCATTTTTTTCCTCCGTCAGACGGCTCACGAAGCCCGTCAGCTCGGCGTTCTGCCTTAAGAGTCGCTCTGTCAGCACGCTGGAGCTGCTGCCTCCCAGCAGGGCGGCGCTCTAGACACACACACAAACACACATTTGATTTCTTTAAAGGTGCCATGTGTAATGTCCGCCAAAAAAATAAATTCATACTCCACATTCTATAAAAAATGGGGCAGTATACCTCCAGAAAGTGAGTTGGTCTACCCTAGAGTAACAACCGAGACACGTGTATTGCAGTTTGGCTGGCGGTTATGTTGCCCGCATACCGCCTCCCATGGCCGAAACTGGTATTATGACACCTGTCGGGCTGTGGCTAGTAATTTAGCATGCTAATTCAGGTTGATATCTCTGCAGCACTATACCTTGTCATTTTTTTACCATCACCCTTATTTCTTCTCATTCTTTTGATGCGTGTAGCTCATTTTTTGGATATTTTTACCTCAATTCTTACACATGGCACCTTTAAGTATGTCAATGGTTTGTTGTTGTTCTATGTCAATGGTTTGTTTTGTACATATGCTTGCATTTAAGCAAAACAATCCTTTATTTTTTATATTGCCACTGGAACTACAATGCAACTACAGATGGATTTGAATTAGCCATTAACATTTCTCCAAGAAACAGATCTACAGGCGACAGAACTTTTGAAATCAGGTTTTACTCATGGTTTAATATTCCAAGTCAAAGGAGAGTCTGTTCTTAAAAAGCCGTGATGGATGTGTGTCCTGTCAGTGCTCACCTCAGGAGCTGCTGCTGATGTCTGTGTTGCCATGTGGTGCTGGAGCATGGAGAGCACGTCATCCACATTACACTGCAGCCACGCAAGACCCTCTCTGTCCACCTGACTACCAGGCAGCCTGCAGAGAGAGAGAGAGAGAGAGAGAATAGAGAGAGAAGAGAGAGAGAAGAGAGAGAATAGAGAGAGAAGAGAGAGAATAGAGAGAGAGAGAGAGAGAAAATAGAGAGAGAGAGAGCGAGAGAGAGAATAGAGAGAGAGAGAGCGAGAGAGAGAGAGAGGGAGAGAATAGAGAGAGGAGAGAGAGAGAGAGAGAGAGAATAGAGAGAGAGAAGAGAGAGAATAGAGAGAGAGAGAGCGAGAGAGAGAATAGAGAGAGAGAATAGAGAGAGAGAAGAAAGAGAGAAGAAAGAGAGAGAATAGAGAGAGAGAATAGAGAGAGAAGAGAGAATAGAGAGAGAGAGAGAGAGAGAGAGAGCGAGAGAGAGAATTACAACAAAGCATAACAGTCAGAGACCATAACCAGGCTGATATGTATGTAAACTCCTATATTGTGCTACTCTTACAGTATTTGACACTTTTGTCCAAAGTGGCATACAAAACATTATTTTACATTAGATATTATACATTATATACATTTTCAAATATTATTTTCTTTTTTTTCCTGCAACAGCTTGAATAACAGCATTGTAAACATGTCTGTACCAGTCTGTCTTGTCTGTGTAAAATGAGAGCGTAACAGATCGAGCTGTCTGTGTTACCTGCCGGCGGCGTCGCTGGTCATGCCCTTGATCTTGGAGGCGATGAGCTGGAGCCTCTGCACCACCCCGTCCATGTGGCTGTTGCTGTTGACATTGGCATCAGTTGCCACGGCGACGGCGGTGCCAGCGGCGTGCTCCAGCAGCGAGGCAGTGCTGGAGTGGACGGTGAGTCCGTCGCCACTCTTCTGCTGCAGCACCCAGTCCCTGGTGCGGTCGCCACCCTCGCCCTCGCCCTCTCCTCGCCACGCCTGGGCCAACACAGCACAGGTCAGTCACTCACACAATGCCGTTTAGAGACAGCACGTCAGTCTATGATCACAAACGGCCCCGGAATGCAGTCCCACCCCTTGAAAATATTCACTGTGTAAACATTCAAAATATGTCGCACACACACACACACACACGCACACACAGTACGCGTGAGCTCCGCCTTACCATCTGGTTGGTGGGCAGAGAGGTGGCCTCCCTGCCCGCCGCTGACCGGCTGAGCTCGGCCACTCTCTCTTGCAGACGGTCCCTCTCCCTCTCCAGCCTCTGGGCGCGCTCCCGCTCCCCCTGTAGCCGGCCCTGGGCCTCGTCCAGCCGCTGCTTCAGCCGCTCCAGCTGGGCGCGCGACTCGGCCAGCGCCTGCTGCTCCTGGGCGGCCCGAGCGGTCAGCACGGCGCGCTCCTCGTCCCAGCCGCGGCCCTGCTGCACCGCCTCCAGCCGCTGCGCCTCCAGCTCGCCCAGCAGCTGCACCACGCGCGCCTCCTTCTGCTCCAGCTCCGCCTGCAGTGACCGCAGCAGCGCCTCCATGGAGCTCACCGCCTCCTCCACCTGAGACACACAGCGAGCCGTCAGGCACGTTAGTCAGTTAGTGGAACAGTGGATTAATAAATCAAACCAATCAGACAATCAATCAATAAATCAATCAGTTTAGTCCAACATTCTATTAGTGCATGCTGGTGTAATCCTGTTAATATGACATTCCATTATGACTAGCTGACTTGATATCTGATCATTTACTGATCCTGTGTTCCATGTGGCTGTAGTGAACACCTTAGATATGGTCAAAACAGTCAACCACACAACAATCCACAACCAACTGAAGTAAAGGACAAAACGCTGCATCAAATATGTATACATACCTCCTCAAGCTGTGTTGTTGTTTTTTTCCCTATTGAATACACCATATGACTTCTAAACTACAACAACCTCGGACCTTCATAACAAACCAGAGATCAAAAGATTAATATTCGAGTGTTCTCACCTGACTGCAGCCCTCCTCGGCCTGTGAGACGCCAGTGGCAGAGGCTCCTTCTAGTGCGCTGCCCTTGGGCGCGGTGGTAGTGGATGGTTTCTGCCTGAGCTGGGCGCTGAGCTCCCTCTCCCGCTCCAGAGCCCCTTGCAGCTCCTGTGCCCGCGCCTGCTGACTTTCCAGCTGCACCTGAAGGGGTTACAATCAAGTTAGATGTCAGTCATATGGATGAGGCATCACATCCACACAAAATATAAAGATTATATATCCTATAGTATTAATAACTGGCATTTAAACATAAAAACATAAGGACTATATCTAGCCTTTGAGAATGTGAAGTATTACACCTGATACACATCTGAACTGATGTATCTATTTTTAGGACGTCTATAATCTATTTCTATAGCTAGATATTTTTAGTACATCTATAATCTATTTCTATAGCTAGATGTAAGGAAATGTCCAGGTAATGTGTTAAGCAATGGAGCCCCTGAGCTGACTGGACTGTGCCAGAGAGCCTGTCCCTTCTCCAGTGGTGTGGTCTGTAAGACTGACCTGCAGCTCCTTGGCTCTGCTCTGCTGCTGGGCCAGCTGGGCGTCCTGCTGGCATTGCTGCTCCTGAGCCTGGGCCTTGAGCTGGACACACAGCTGCCGCTCCTCCTCCAGGTCAGCGCTCAGGTCGGACGCCAGAGCCTGCTGCTCCGCCAGAGACAGCTTCAGGTCCTGACACGTCCAGAGAGAGAGAGAGAGAGAGAGAGAGAGAGAGAAAGAAAGAAAGAGAGAGAGAGAGAGAGAGAGAGAGAGTGAGCGAGCGAGAGAGAGAGAGAGAGAGAGAGAGAGAAAGGGGTTGGGAAAACAATTCAAATACTGTATATGACAGTGGAGAACCATGTGGGACACCATAGGGAAGAGTGGACCAGAGAAAAGTACTGTTTTCCCATTTATAGAACTTCCTATTTTGCTAGGAATCTCACTGGAGCTTATTGCTATGGATACAACTAAACACACATGCATCATGCCTGTGATTTAACCAATATGCAATGACTTAAGACTTGAGTTTACATTAAAAGAACATTGCTGTGAATAGTTGAACGATACATCCTCCCATGCTCTTCTCCACTCCCCATATTCCCTACGTGCATGTGCTGTACTCCCGACCTCCTCTAACATCCTGAGGGGTTTTTATTTTGGGGAGTTCAACTAGGTCATACGGTGTCACCCTCAGTGTGCGTCACCACCACGGGCAGAACACAGTGTTGCGTGCGTGCGTGGCTCACCTCCAGCTCCTCTTTCTCCCTTTCCTCCCTCTTCTCCGACTTGCACTTCTCCTTCTCCAGGGCCCACTGCAGCTCCCTCGCCGCCCGCTGCTCCTCGGCCAGCCGGTCGGTCAGCGAGTGCACCTCCGTCGCCTTCTGAGTGAGCTCAGCCCTGCGAAGAGAGAAGGCAACGGTCAAATATAAAAAAATAATAAAATAAAATAATAAATATATATCCTGTCAGTACAAAATGTGTGCTTGTTGTGTTTGTTGAACGTTGTTCAAATGGAGAAGCTCCATCAGGATATCCTTGTTAACTTTCTCTTAGTGAGGGTGTACATGTGTGTGAATACCGTTGTGCAACTGTGAGGTGTCAGTATGTGAAACTGTGTACATTTGCAGCTATACACGGCTCTCCATATGAGTTGTTCCCGTGTCGTGTCCGTGTGTACCTGAGCGTGTTCAGCTCTTTCAGGTGTTTGTGCTGGGTCTTGAGCGTGGTCTCCAGCTCCAGTTTGGTCTGGGCCAGCTCGCTCTTGGCCTCCTCCAGGAGCTGTCGCTCTGCACGCGCTGCTGCCCCCTGCTGGTCCTGAGCGCCCGCTGCCCCAGCCTGGGGCCCTACCCTCTCAGGCTCCTGCTCACGGGAACCAGCGGCTATGCCTGGACACAACACAGCCGGTCAGTAATGAGGAAGAGTTGGTCTTCAGCACACAACACAATAAAAGCATGTAACTACCAATCAATATCCATTATGCAGTGTATATTTAAAGGTGCTAAATTAATGGTATATGATTATAAATAATTCATATAAATGGTGGTGCTACCTACAAATGGGCCCAAGGAAAATGGCTGAAGTTGTAATTATTCGTAACTAGATTTCCTACCAGTGATAGGAACATCCTGCTGCTGTTGTTGTTCTTGTTGTTGTTGTGGATGCTGCAGTGACTGTTGCCATGGAGATGTGATCTCCCTGACACCTGCATCCAGCTGCAGATGCTCCATCTGGGCTCGGAGTTGCCGCACCTCTGTCAGCAGGCTGTTCCTGTCAGCGGAGTGCAGGGCGCCCATGGCCTCCCTGTGCTGAGCATCCTGGGGGAAGAGCACGCTCAATCAGCCTCGCTCAGCCAACAGGAAGTCACACAACACAAACAAATAAAAACCAAGCATGTTTCTAGACCTAAAAACTGTCAGGCGCCAGCTAGGGTTGGGTATCGTTTTAATTTCAACGATTCCGATTCCAATTCCGATTTCTTATTTCGATTCCAGTTCTTATCGCTAACTGGCTTACCAACTCTTTCTCCCGCTCATTCTACCATAGACTCCCTCATTCCACGTAGGCTACCTGTCTATCTCTCAGGCCTCAGCTACACCACGAAAACGTCAGGCATATTATTTTGTACATAGGACTACTGTATTATTACCGTTTTCACACCTTTAACCAAACCCGTGAAAAACATCTTCACTCTGCAACCACTACACTTCCTCCCGTAGCCTAATAGCCTAGTCACTCACATACAATTGCGTTTTAAATACACAAAACTGGATGGAGACATCACTCGCTCTCTTGCACTCGCTGCCGGTCCCATACGCACATTCAATACCTCTCTTTCGAAAATTCAGTTGTATTTAAGACTTTTTAAGGATCCGCGGGAACCCTGCTTTCTGAATGAAATAGTCTGACATTCTCCATGAATTTTAATTCTATGAACTATGCGCTTCTTCGTTGGTGTTCAGCCGTTTCTTCTTCCTGTCGGCGGACTGGGAATCGAAACTAGGAATCAAAATTTAAACTTTTGATTGATTCCGGGAAAATCGCAAAGATAGTCCCGGTTCCAACCAATACTCGATATTCGATACCCAAGCCTAGCGCCAGCAGACAGACGCTGTCGGTATGTATGTATGCATGTGTGTATGTGTGTGTGAGTGTGTGTGTGTGTCCGTGTCTCCTACCTGTTCTCTGAGCCTGTGCTCCAGCTGGTTGAGGTGGATGACCGCGTCACTGGTGTCCAGCATCTCCAGCTGGCTGTAGAGGGCGCTCTTGAGCACGTCCCGCTCACGCCGGAACACCTGCTGCACCGCACTCAGCAACTCGCCACGCCAGTCACTCGCACCCTCCGTCTGACACACACACACACACACACACAACACACACAACACACAAAACACACAAAGATGTCAACTCATTGAAATAGTCCATAAGCATTTGGAAAACAATTCTACAGATAGATACGTCTCTACCATACATAAGCAAACTAAAACAGTGTCAACAGCTGAATGTGGAGTGTTCACATGTTTCTTTTTTGTAGCACATTTCTTTCATTGAATCACTTTTTTCATTGAGGTGCTAAACTGCTTTCTTCCTGCTTTCGTTGTGCTGTGCCAATCTTAACACAAATGTGCTAAGTGGATGACTGAGTTGTGAATGATACCAGGGGTGTAGTGGTAAAATGAGGTATGAGGACTATTAATTATATTTCACGGTTAGGTGGACTGTGCCATGCGGTATCGGATTTTTAAAAAAGGCATTCAGAACATGTTTGATGATGGTGGAGGTTATTATCCAATGTTTATAACTGTACCAGTGGTTTTAAATGGTTCCTAGAGTGTTGATGAGTGTATATATTGTGAATGTGGATAATACAGTGTGGTTTTTGAATGTTAAAAGTTGCATTTGGTGAATAAACTCTTTTGAGAGCTGGATAAACTCTAATAAGAGGTGGATAACATATATTACTGAAATTTCAGAGGTGGATAAACAGTGTTTGCTTGTGTTTAGCCTCCACTACAACCCTGGATGACATGCGGTTTTGCATGTTGTTGCCCCGAGGCCCCGTTTCCATGGCGCCTGGAGCAGAGCCTCACCTGGGTCCCCTTGTGCATCTGCAGCTTGGCGATGAGGGTTTTGAGGGACTCCACTGTGGCCAGCAGGGCCTCCCTCTCTTTGGTCCAGCCCTGAAGGGGCAGCAGGTGGGGGGCCAGTCCAGTCCCCTCCCCGGCCATGTCACAGGGCAGCTCCGACAGAGACAGCACCTGCATGCCCTCCTGGTGCACCTCACGTAACAGACTCTGTAAAGGGGCAGAGAACGGCTTACAGGAGTCCACGATACTTCACATTAGTCTAGTACACATATTTACTCCATGTTAAAGGCTAGTTCAAAGAGAGCTCTGGCATCCCAGCTCACCTTGATTCTGTCGGGGAGAACGTCGGCCTCGTTGTCTCGTCTGGCTCCTTCGGGTGTGGTCCTGAACTCCTGCTGTAGGTCCAACCCGGTGCGCTGGCTCCAGTCCGAACTGCTGTCTGTTGAGGTATTAACAGTGAGCCTCATCCCCAGGTGCTTGGGGCAATGACATAAGTCAACAAATAGCATTACAACTGATGCATTCATTTCCCTAGCCGAAGAGAAACAGTTTGAAATGAACTATGAACTATACCATCTGTCCCGGTTTCATTACATAAACAAATGCTGCCTCGAATTCACTGTCCAGATAAGACTACACTAAAGATTGCTCACCACTTGTATAGCCATCTTTGAACTGCGGTCCAGCACCATGCTCCTGTCTGGACGCAGCACCCTGCAGGCACAAGGAGGAAAACAGAGTTGCTGTCGGTAACCAATCCATGCATTTTCTTGCATCAAACACAACAACATGACATGACATTTCCGGTGGAGTAAGCAGGGCCCCCTACAGCTGAGTGCAGTTGGGTCCAAGTCTGACTCACTTCAGCAGTGCTACACATGCAGCCACTTAAAATTCAGGCCATTGAACATACTGCACCAAAAGCAAATCACCACCCACAGCTACACACACACACACACACACACACACACACAGCAGTGTAGGCACTGGACTGTAACAATGCCTTGGGCAACCTGTGGGTTTCTTTGTCACGCAAAGGCAAAGGCTGAAACAAACAACAACTAGTGCTGCTAATGAATTGTGGGGGTTGACAAAACTGCGATCTCAGTTTCCTACTGCAAAACTGCAGTAGGAAACTGAGGCAAGAATATCTTGGGAGAGTGTTGCTCGGTGGACATGGCCGCGTTGGTTACCTCGGAGCTGCGGAGTTTGTCGATGATGGCCTTCAGGGTCCTGCACTCGTCCTCCAGGGCCTGCACGTCCCTCCTGAGCCCCTCGCTCTCGGAGATGTGCCGGGCCTCCATGTCCATGATCTCGGCAGCGTGGAGCTCCTGCATCTGGTCGATCTTCTCCTGGTACTCCCCGATCACCTCCGCCACCTCCTCAGAGGCCTGCGACGCTCCCACGGCTGCTGCTGCTGCTGCCATCGGCATCGGCCCCAAGTCTGTCTGCGTTGCTACATCAGTGGCGGCGACTTGCGATCGCCCGTTCCTGCTCGTGGAGGAGGACGACGACGGAGAGGGGGATTTCTCCGGCTGCATGACTGCAGAGTTCTTCCTGGAGAGTGAGGGCTTGTCCTTCCCTCCGCCAGCACCGCCCTTGTTCTTTCCGCCATGGTGATCTGGCTTGCCTCCTTTCTTCTTGGGCTGGGAGGGGGGTGGATGCTGCTGCTGCTGCTGCTGCTGCTGCTGCTGCTGGGCTCCCTGGATGTGCTTGGCTGCCTGGGCTGCCTGCTGCTGCTGCTGCTCTGCTGACTGGGCCAGCGCGCTCTGCAGCCTCTGCAGCTCCTCCTGGAGCTGGCCGATGGAGACGTCCCGGAGCTGCAGCTCCTGCTGGAGTTTGTCGCTGCGCTCGCGGTAGCTGTTCAGCTCCTCTTTGGTGGAGGACACCTCCTCGCGCACCTCCTGCAGCTCCTGCAGCAGCTCGGACACGGAGCCCTCGCCGTCCACCCCAGAGGCCTGCGCCAAAACAGGGGAAAGGTCAAAGTTAGAGGTCACACACTAATGGAGCTGTATGGATGAAGGCTATCTACTGCTGTGTTGCATGGCTGCTTACCCGGTGGAGTTTGTCCTTCAGCTGTGCTATGGTCATCTCTCTTGCCTTCAAATAATGCATGATAGTGTTAAATGGTGAAAGGTTAGCGACATGGTTAACGGGCTGTGACAGTAATTCACTTATTACTGTTTATCTGTTGTTATTTGTTGGTTTACAAAAGCTTGTATTGCAGAAACAGCTTTGTTGGCTCAGGAAACTATTGCAGTAATCATAACAAATTTAGTCCAGATTCAGAAAAAAAAAAGACTGCAGACAGATGGTAACCGATGGCAACTGAACAGGTGTTCTCTTACCAGCAGCTCCTCCTGTAGTTTGTCGCTGCGCTCCCTGTGGAGACTCAGCTCCTCTTTGGTGGAGGACGCCTCCTCACGCACCTCCTCCAACTCCTGACGCAGCTCTGACACAACAGCAGGGTCCTCTTCAACACCAGCATCTGAAGCCTGGGGGCACCAATCAAAGGTCAGAGGGCAAAGGGTAAGGCTCAGAGTGCCATAGGTCAAGTGAAGACACTTTTGACAATCTGGTATCTGTAGTTTGTCCTCTGTTAAAACTCTGGTTTATAAAACTGGGTGATATCTCTGACATTAAGGTACTGAGAAAGGATTGTTGAAACCTAAACACTGCTTACGTACCTCCTTAAGGTCCTCTTGTAATTGAGCTATTGTTAAATCTTTGATCTGAAAAACAAAACAAAAGAAACCTTGCATCAACAAAAAGTATTAATAACAATCAGCTGTGCTTAATATATTTCACAAAAAATAACTCTAGTAAATATATTGATATAAGGCCATGGTACTACTTGTTTCCTCCATGTGTATGAGTGTGGTACCTGCAGCTCCTGCTGTAGTTTGTGGCTGTGCTCCCTGAAGCTTCTCAGCTCCTCCTCAGCAGCCTGGGCCTTCTCCTGCGCCTCCTGCAGCTCCTGGAGGAGCTCCGACATGGACGCCTCACCTCCCGAGGCCTGATATGGGAGAGATCAAACATCAACATGATTGGTAATTTATCCAAATAAATACATACTTTATGAAAGACTTGATTTTGTTGGTGTATTCATGATACACTGATCATGTTATGTTTTATTCAGCAAGATTATATTATATATAACATCTTGCTGCATATACATGATATTATATTTTATTTATGTAAATACAATCTAGGTCTTAGTATCTTGGCGAACTCTCTGGTTTTTAGGGCTCCTAAATTAAGCTGTGGCCAAACGGAGTGCTCTAAAAAGTAAAAATAGAAAAGGGCGCCGAGCGGTTACCTCAGATGACAGCGATGTCCTCTGCTGTGGCGGTTTCATCTGGCTGAGCAGGTCCATGAGCGTGGCTAGCCTCCTCTCGTACTCCATGACCTCCTCCTCAGAGCTGGACAGCAGCTGCTTCTGGAGCTCCTGGTCCTTCTGCATGCCGCACAGGCCCTCCTCCAGCTCTTTCAGCTTCTCCGTCAGCAGGCCCACCTTACCGGCCGGGGCTGCGGCTCTGCTGGTGGCCCTCTGTGCTACGTCGAAGCCTGGGGCCCCCAGCCCCACCATGGGGCTCAGTGAGGTCAGTCCACCCAGGTCCTCCAGTTCTGCGCTGACCCCATGCTGGAGCTCTTTGGTCTGGGCCTGGATGGCCCCGAGCTGGGCCTGGCTCACCAGCATGGCTGCCACCTTCTCCCTGAGTTTGTCCTCCAGCTCGGTAACGCGGCGGTGGAGGCCAGCCGCGTCTGTCTGGGCCCGCTCCACCTTGACCCGGCACACGTCCAGCTCTAGGTCCTTCTCGCCCACACAGACCTCAAGTTCCTCCACCCGCTGGCTCAGCGTCTCCACCTGGGCGCTGGCGCTCTGCTCCAGTGCTTGCACCTGCGCCTGGGCCACCACCAGGGCGGCGGCCTTCTCCCGCAGGGCGTCATGGAGTTCAGTGGTAGTCTTCTCCGCCCACGCCCCATCCTCCCGGAGGCTCTCGTAGCGCTCCTGAAGCTCCTGGTGGTCAACCTTCAGTGTGTCCAGCTCCTGCGTCACCTCGTCCATGCGCTGCTTCATCTCGTCCATCTCCTCTTTGTGAAGCTCTTCCTCATCCTCTTCCTCCCCCTGCAGGCTGTGCCGTGGCTTGTGCTCAATGTTAGCGATCTCCTGCTGGAGCTTGTCGATGACGGCGTGCAGCTGGTCCACCTCCTCTTCGCTGCTCCTCTTCAGGCGCTCCTGCTCGCTGCGCAAGATCTCCACCTGAGACTCCAGCTCCCGAACCTGCTCACTCCGCTCCTCCATCACCTGAAGATGTTAAGGTAACAGCCCATCAAGTTAGCTCACTGGGTCAGGTCTGTTCCATGAAGGGAGTTAGCACTGACCCACATACACACACCCACACAAGACTTTTACTTTAACATTAAGACAATCCATGTCACTGGTCATCACGGTCACAAAACATAACAAGTCTCACGCACCTGATCCCAGAACTGCTTCACAGCCATGCTAAGTCATTTTTGCCAACCATTGTGAGCAGATAACTCACTGATTCTCTTTTTATTCTTGATTAAAATGGCTGCTATTCACCCAAGCCATATTTTGTTCACTAAAATCATTTTCAATGACAATGTGTTCTGAGAAAGGCTGGGGTCAGGTATGTGAGAGCAAAGGTCACTGGTTAGGGATGGGAAGAGCAGGAG
Source organism: Alosa sapidissima (assembly GCF_018492685.1). Classification (NCBI taxonomy): domain Eukaryota; kingdom Metazoa; phylum Chordata; class Actinopteri; order Clupeiformes; family Clupeidae; genus Alosa; species Alosa sapidissima. Next base: position 12,759,657 of record NC_055977.1, read on the forward strand.
GGGAAAAGGGTTATATGTCATCATTCCAAGAGGTCACTGACATAAAATGGTCAACAAACAAACAAGACAAAAAGAAACTGCAAAGGAACACATCAGACCACACTGCTCATTAGACCCCATTCCATTGATGCTAGGTATATTTCGAAATCCGAGACAGATAAAAATGAAATTTCAAATTGTGATGGGATGAGGTCTACAAGCAGATGTGGTACAGCTGAAATTACCAATGTCATTATTGTGCGAAAAACATTTTAGCATGTAGAAGACCTGTTTGCGTACCCAGCACATTTAGCTAGTGCTTCTCTGCTAAAACATGCTAAAATGTCCCGCACAACGGCTTTGGGGGAAAGTTTTGAAGGGAGTGTTCCTATGCTACACAGCAGGTTTCACACACGAGGAGTCACTTCACATTCACGGATGTAGCAATGCACAGGCTATACACACACAGGCATGCTTAGGCTGTGGTTTGCACAGAGCTAGCATGCTAACACTGTGTGTGTATAGGCCGTTACCTTGTTGTCAGGGGTGTCTTCCATGTGTTGGAGCTTAGCCAGCTGCTCATTGAGCAGGGCTATCTCCCTATCCTTCTGCTCCATCACCTTAAAGAGTTAGACACTTTGTCAACCCAATGGGCTCTAAATGCTTTTGGTTCAAATCTCAGCTCCAACTAACCAACCAAAAATCTTTTTGTTTTACTTCATGATAATATGATCACTTGACTAATCTTCAGTATTCTGTTTTCAAAAACCATGTCCCAGATAATAAGGAAGACCATGCAAACAAACAATATTGTAATCACGATACAAACACTGATGTTACCTTCAGGTAGCATCCTGAGACTACAGCAACAGCATGTCCCATTACCTCTCAAAAATCAGGTATAACAGGTAAACCATAACTTAACCAAGGTACTCAAAACACGACTCAATGAGTCACATCCTAAAGGTGCATGAACTGCTGCAGTCTGCCTCTGTACTCAAACTCTTTAACATTAGCGTTAGCATTAGCATGAGAGGTGATCGTGAGCGTGAGCTGGAGGCCTACCTCCAGCAGGCTGGCCTTGGCCTCCAGCTCTAGCTGCTGGCTGCTCAGCTCCTTCCTCTGGATCTCCAGCTGCATGTGGAGCTGCTGCACCTCCTCACTCTTGTTCTCAAGCTCCTCACGGAACTGTTCCAGTTGCTCCTCCAGGTTACATATCTGAGCACAACACAGAGGCCGGGAGGGGATGCGTTTTAATACTGGTATATTTATTTATGTTCTTTCATGTTCAAGTTTCAGATAAACCAATGTGAGTAATCCTTTTGCAGTCCTAGTACATGTTGTGTGTGTGTGTGTGTGTGTGTGTGTGTGGCCTACCTCCTTCTCCTTCCTGTCCAGCGCCTCCCGCTCCGTCTGCAGCTGGGCCTCCAGGGTGCCATGCTCAGCCTCAGTCATGGGGGCATGCTGCCGAGACTCCTCCACCTGCGCCACACACACACACACGGACACTGCTGTTAAAATATGCAATTCAGCAAAAACAGAAACGGCTGTAGCATCCACTGTTTAAAAAGACAGACCACACACACACACACACACCCCCACACGCCTGCACACGCACACAGACGCACACACACACACACACACACACACAACTAAACTATCTACGCACATACACACTAAACACTGAATGCTCACAGCATGAACTGGCCTAACTTAAAAGCAGATTACAATCTTACAATCTGGTGACAACCTTAGGAGATAGCATATGGTACACCGGCTTCCGTACAGAAACACTAAGCGTCCCACACATAGCTTACTAGCACAGCAATGACTTATTACCAGCACATGCAAAACCGTAAGCAGTCACACACAAACCATACAATCTCCAATCACCAAGGCTCTCTCATCATCCATGAGCTATAAAAATGTCCATTATCGGCTCTTTGTTCTACCGCCATGAAGAAACAAGGAACAGCAATGCAGCAGAGCACATTATTTATGCACCCACACTTTCACACACACACACAGAGGCACGCGTGCACATGCACACGCATATCCTGACACTCCCCTTTCTTACACACATACTGTGACCACCCCCCTCCCCCACCTCCCACCCACCCACCGTGAGGAATAACCTTGGCTGTCAGAGGAAGACCACAGATGACGCACACACACAAACGGCAGCACCAGCGGCAGTAGCAGCAACAGCAGCAGACACAAAAAGAGAGGGGAGGGGAGGGGAGGGGAGAATGAGAGGGAAGACTCCGGAGGGAAGTGAGAGAGGAGGAGGAGGAGGGGAAAAGGAATGAGGGAGGGGGAAAGGATGCCGACACAAAATATGAAGGAGGGTGGGGGAGAGAGGAGAGGAGGAAGAGAGAGGAGGAGGGTGGGGGAGAGAGGAGAGGAGGAAGAGAGAGGAGGAGGGTGGGAGAGACAGGAGAGGAGGAAGAGAGAAAAAGGAAGAGAGAAGAGGAAGCACAATGAGGAGGATGGGGGAAGAAATAAGTCAGACACCAATAAGGAAGGGTAGAGCGAGAGAGATGGAAAAACAGACAGATGAGAGGACGAGAGGATACTGTATGCAAGATATGGTCAGTCCCCCTCTTGCATGGAGGGACCATGTGCTGACAGCAAATGCATGATGGACACAGACAGTGTAGGAAAAGAGGGGGAAGAGGGGGACCAAAAGACAAAAGAGTGTGGTTGGTAGGACGAGGAATATGAGTAAGTGAGAGAGAGGGTAGAGAGAGAGAAAGAAACAGAGGGTAGAGAGAGAGAGCACACACATGATAGAAGAGTGCCATGAGTGGAGGAGGAGAGGGACAGAGATGGAAAGAAAAGAGAGAGAGGGTGCACATCAGATAGAAGAGGGCTATGAGAGGAGGAGAGCGGGAGGGACAAAGACCAAAGGAAGAGAGAGACTACAGTATGTACACGAGATGGACGAGTGCGAGGAGAGGAGGAGAGGTAGAGAGGTAGTGGAAGAGAGACGGGCGCATCACTCACCCTGTGCAGGGTGTCGGTGCTGGTCAGCAGGGCCTGCTCCAGTTGGCGCACGCGCTCGCCCAGCCGCTCCAGCTCCTCGTCCCGCTCGGCCGCCTCGCGCTGTAGCTGCTCGTTCCGCAGCAGCAGCTCGCTGCACCAGTCCGACTTCTCCTGCAGCTGGGTGCTCAGATGCTCCACCTGATGGACACGCATGCACACACACACACAGGGAGGGAGGGAGGGAGAGGGATGGGGAGAGAGAGAGAGATAGAGAGAGAGAGAGAGAGAGAGAGAGAGAGAGAGAGAGAGAGAGAGAGAGAGAGAGAGAGAGATGGGAAGGAGGGAGAGGAGGAGTCCACGTGACATAGGGGGTGGGAGGGGGGAGCAAGGAGAGAGAAGAGAGAGAGAGAGAGAGAGAGAGAGAGAGAGAGAGAGAGAGAGAGAGAGAGAGAGAGAGAGAGAGAGAGAAATGAGGGAGAGAGATGGAGAGAGTAAAAAAGAAAGGGGCAATGAGAGAGTCGAGGGAAGAGGGAGAAGAAATGGACAGAGAAGATGGGGGAGAAGGGGGAGGGAGAGATAAAAGGAATGAAGGGAAGGTGAAAATGAATGAGAGACAGGTATGAGCATGAGAAAGAGCACACACCTCTTTCTTTGCAACATTACACAAGTTGGTCTGCAGATAACGCATAAAAATAAAGGCATCAACATTAAAAGCCATCAATGTGCTGACATCGTTACTGAAAAAGTAATTCATTTCACATAAGCAAAGAGAAATATTCAACGCTCCAAGCTGGCATAAATAATTTGTTTTCAATTAGACAAGTGCTTTTTAAAAAGCTGCCATGATAGGCAGACACTGGGGAGAAAGCAGCCTCTTTATGAACAAACCATTCCCACCCAGCACTCTGGCAAAAACCCATCGCCATGGAAACTACTTAATGGGCAGAGGAGAACTGTGGAGAGCGAGAGCCGTCGCTCCCGGTGACCCAGAGGAGAAGAGACGAGAGGATGGAGAGGAGAAAGTATATGGGGTTGTGTGAAAAAAAGAGGCCTTTCAGGCAGAGGACAATATTTACCACCAGTTCCTGTTTGACGAGTCTGGCATCACCTGCAGTTTGCTCTCAGGTAATATTATCTACACACTGCTTGCCAAGACACCCAGCCTTATATTAAAAGCGAGGGTGTGTGTGTGTGTGTGCGTGCCCAATAAAGAGGAACGAAAGAGACAGTGCAAAGGGAAAAAAGACTTTTGGGTTTGAGCTGGTAATCATCTGATTCCTCTCCCATTGTGGCGGGACAAAGGGAAGGGAAACTTGCTGCTGGGTCTCTCAGGCTCTGGCTAAAAAGGTTGGGGCTTTTTATAAAACTGAGGGGGGGGGGGGGGTGTAGGGGTGGGGGGAGTAATGTAGCCCAGTGTCTTTGTGTCTCTGATACTCAGGAGGCTGCTATTACCTTTTCCTCACAGAGCCTCACCGTAGGCTACAGGAGCCTACGATTCTAATACCAGAGTTACTAGATTAGGAGCAGAACAAATACACACAGACTCTAATACAGATGGATAGTAACTATATTGCAATTTCCAGTATAGATCACAGATTCAAAATCATAATTTACTCATCTGCTACCTATACAATTTTCACATTTTCAAATATACAATTTTCATTTGTAAACCCTTTACAACGCTGTATGTTTGGCTCCGTCACTGATATATTGTGGCATGGGGCCTGGTTTCTCTGGTGTTATTTACAGTGTTTGTTTACAGTGGGCATTCTGAAGGCCTCACCTCTCGGTCCCTCTGCTCGCTGGCGCTCTGAGATTTGGGCGGGTTCTTCAGCTGCCGCTCCAGCTTGAGGATCTCCTGCTGGAAGACGTCTCGCTCGTGCTCCCTGTCCATCGCTTGCTCCTGAGGATGCAGATAGAGATGGATGGACAGAGAGATGAAGAGGAGGAGGAGGAGAAAGAAAGTGACAAAGAAATAGAGTGGAATGAGTATAATGATGAAGTAACAAGATGGCAACTTGCTTTATGGAAACATCTACCTTTCACAAATGAAATGATTACTTATCATGTTTCTTATTTTGTTTTTTATTTTTCATAATGTCTTCTTACCACTTTGCCCTGTCTCTGTGTGTTCTTGTTCTCTGGTGGGCAGTGTCATCTGTGTCTGTGCCTCTGTCTGTGTCATCTGTGTCTGTGCCTCTGTATGTAGTGCGTAGCGTCTTCAACTTTTAATTGTACAATGTCCCCTGTGTTTGTAATGTCTGTCTGTATGTACTGTTTAACATCCCAGTGTTTCCCATACATTGACTTATTTGTGGCGGGCCACCACAATATCAACATTGACTACCACACAATTATTTTCCAGGTTGTACTAAATTGTGCTTAAATCTGGTTAGCATCATAACCATGCTGCGCTAATTTGTTAAAAACTGTTGCATTCAAGTTAATTCTGCAAACCTACCACCACAAATAGAATTCAATTCTGTGGGAAACACTGCATCCTTAACATTTGAATTGTACAGTGTCCTTGGGTGACTTGAAAGGCGCTTTTAAATAAAATGTATTATTTTTATTATTATTACTGATGTATGCATGACACAGGTGTCATGAAAATGAAAATGTCACAGTAGACTCACAAGTAGACTGCAACCCAAATATGTGACTAAGTATGTGTACACTATGTCAGGGTTTCCTGAGGATTTTCTGTCAAAGCAGCAGAAGCAGCAGCTATTTTTAACTGCAGTATGGTATAAATAACAGGTGAAATAAATGTGTCACCAGACAAGCAAAACACACAGACGACGCAGAGAAAAGAACATGTCTATGTGTGAGAAAAGACACACTGACGGAGGACGGCAAAAAGATCAATGTTCAGATCTCTAAATGGGGTCACACTTGTGGACTCTTGTAAAACATAATGAATCACCAGCAATCGCCCTGATGCTGCAAAGACCATGTAATCTATACAGTTACAGTTCAATTACAATCACTTTACGGGAGAAGCAAATCAAAGTAAACAGCCTCCTAAAGCTCCCAGATTCACTTTGACTATATATTACTCTTTATGTGGTCAGACGTTTCGCAGAGTAGCATCCGCCCCCCCTGAGCTGTCAGCCTCTCATCGCGCTGCAGTACATCAATGTCAAGTTAACACGGCGAAGCTTGTGAAGATGCCTGCAAGCGCCAAACAGATAGCGCTCCATGTGTAACCTCACATGCAACACAAATCCGTTTATTTCGTTGGATTTAACTAATAAGTTAAATGAATTATTCAATAAATCAAATTATTTTAGGCTCTAGCACTTCAGTCTCCACCGCATCAAAGCTATTTTACAAAATTCAATTTGGTTTGCTAAACTACATCTAAATAAAAATATTGGTCTTACAAAGTATGCTACTCATTTTCTTTTTCAATGTGAACATATGAAATAAATCATTTAATATGATGATGTTGTTGTGAGTATGACTCCATAGTTTGCAGTGGTGATAGTATTGCGGGTATGACTGCTGTAAGCCACTCACGTCCAGGAATTTGCGGTTCTTCTCCAGCTGTTTCTCCAGGGCCTGGATCTGCTGACGCAGGTCGGCGGTCTCGGCGTTGTGTGCCTGCTCCTGCTCGATGCTGCGGTTCACCTGCTCCTCCAGCTCGGCCTCCAGGCCCTTCAGATGCTGCAGCATCACAACGCTCTCCTTCTCCGCCTGCAGCTGCACCTCCACCTTCTCCTGCATCAGCTTCTCCGTCTCCTCCAGCAGGTCTGAGAGGGAGCAGTCCCAAGACGAGGAAGAGGAGGAGGAGGAGGAGGAGGAGGAGGAGGAAGCAGAGGATGGTGTTAGATGAGATGTAACTTCTTTAACACATTAGGCCTGGAGAGCAATACACCCCAGGTTGTATCTCCATGATGGTTTCTCCCACTGACCAGGAAAGCAACCATCAATAGCAAGCAAAGGTAGCATTTTCACCATATGCACTTCCTTAGAGAGTGTATACAAGTGTGCAACCTAGCCAGCCAGCTTGCGATTGATGGCCGATGTATTTCCAGGTCTATGGGTGAACCTGAACTAAGATCATGGAGCAATGACATGAGGAATATTTGACTCCAGAGATGAGACTTTTCCCACACATGTACTGATTAGTTCTAAATAAGAGGAGGCAGACAGGAACTTGAATTGTGCTCATCATATACATATAAACTAAACACTGGCAATTAAAACATTACGAAGCCAGTAATTACCATTAAATGCTACACATCTTCAAATGATATAACTGACCAGCACAGATTCTTCACATAATGGTGAAGTTATAACATTATAATCAACTAGTCAATATGACAACCCAACTTTCTCCATGTCTGCCTCCTCCAGGGGTTATGACATTAATCACAGTGCTCATCCCCATACCGATTGCCCGTGATCGCCAGCCTTTCCGTCGGTGTCCCGATTCGCACCCCACACCTTACCAACCATCACCACGGAAACCACTCCACATTATTTCATTCGGGTCAAAGGTCACAGTCCCACAATATTAGTGCAACACAAGAGGGAGAGAGGAGGGGGAGAGTGCAGAGACAGGGGGCAGTGTGACCAAAGAAAGAGAGGAAGGTACAAATGAATGCAGCCAGACCAAAATCAAGATCAGAGAGATACAACAATCAAAGGACTGCAGTCTCCATGCCTCAGATGCAATTCCAGGCAAGAGGAGATGGGATTACATGGAGTCATTGTGCAATCACCTTACTCCAAACGTACTGGGTATTGTTTGATACTGTGTGTGGCACATAGTCAGCGCCTATTGTAATGGGAAAAATCTGTCTAGAGTAGAGATGGTTGCCAATGACAATGTAATGTTATTTGATAATAAATATTGATTTGTTTTTTAATCCTTACTAATCATGCCAATTGCTTTTAATCAGCGGTCAACAAAAACACCAACTCATCAATAAAAACACGGAGGACGACAAAAATCAAAACAAAAATAAAAACTGAGAAAGAGTATGGAAAGTCCACAAGCGTAAGCCATAGAGTTAGTGAGTGAGTTGAGCCCATTGCAAGCAAGTTCTAGGCAGCTGCTGTGAGATGGGTTATTCTGCCACGTTCACTCCTCCAGAGACGGTTTTGAATCAGATTAAAAACACCAAATAACGGAAACAAACAAACAAACAAAAAAACAAACAAAAAAAAAAAAAAACAAGATACACTGGCCATGCTTGATGTGAACACACCTGCTTCAGGTGCTGCAAGGACTGCAGCTTCAACTAGGCCTACAGGAGAATAAATAAGAAAGAGTATTTGAACATGCTCTCAGTAGATGGACAGAGTGAAGATAAAAAAGGAGTAGAAGATAGGCAGAGGAGAAAGAGAGAGAGAGAAAAGAGTGTGTGTCATCAGCCTGCCATGGTGTTGCTCTGGGAGAAGAAGTTGCTTGTGAGATGACCCTTAACACACCGTCCATACTTACTCTAATAACACGTTCACTGGTTCACCTTAAACTACAATAAGCGTGTTAAATACAGACATTTGTTCAATGTATCAGTGATATCCAGATAAAGGAAATGACCACAAAAACCTGAAAATGAATTTGATATCAAACCAAACCATTCCACTAAATGGCATTTTGCACAAACGATGCATCATCCAGCATTTTCAACACTATGATGTCTAAAAAATATAAATCATTTTCTCAAAGCTGTCAAATTTCAAATGCTTTAGATTTCAAATGCTTTAGATTTTGAAGCATTCAGGGTTGAATGTAGACAGTAGACGCCCCCCAAAATGAGACACTATGAGTTGAGGTGCAGTTATCACACAGCCTCCTTCACAAACACTCATTTATTTGGAGAATGCCCTCCCAGTCCCTGTCTGTTGCCATGACAACAACTACCACTATTTTATTCTCACTGCCAAAAGCAAAAGAACTGGGGGGGTGGGGGGATGGGGATGGGGATGGGATGGTTGTGGACGTTGGGCGGGTTATTATGGGATACGTACGCAGCTCGCGCGGGCCGGCGTCGTCCTTCATGGCGTCCTGCTGGCGCGAGAGCAGCTCGCGCTCCTGCTGCATGTGGCGGCGCTCCAGCTCCAGCTCCTGCAGCCGGCTGGCCGTCACCTGCAGCTCCTGCTCCAGCTGCTGACGTAGCTCCTCCTTCTGGCGCACCTGCGCCTCCATCGACGCCCGCTCGCCCGTGTAGCCGTCAATCAAGCCTGGGAGAGGAGGAGGAGGGAAAGGCTTGTTTGAGTGTTCGCAAAAAAAACCCCCACAACAGCCACCAGAGGATATATGGACACATGGGACAATGGTGCACGTGTGCACAGACACACACAGACACACACCCATTAACACACACATCAGGTTTGTGATGGTCCAAAAGGTGCTTTGGATTCCATACTATGTGGTTGTCTGTTAAAAAAGGCATGTCCAGGACAGTTGTTGAAATAAGTGAAGGAATCTGGTGGAATAGGAGCATGAACACAACGGAAAATAGGATTTGGATCTCCCACCCGGAAGCAAAGCATTTACAACAATGGAATTTACATTGATGACTGAGCGTCTGGTACTCACATAATTTGCTCTTCAGTTGTGATATTCCACATGAAAATAAGCCTTGAATTCCATCAGCTAGCCTACATGTAGTCAAATAATCTACGCTGTTGTTTACGGACGCATCGGAGACATTGGTCTAAATACACAGACTGGCCGGGCAGTGACTCCGACACAATTAGCTTATGCCATCAAAAGACGAAAAGCTTCACTCCACCAGCATGTAATCTAATGCAACAAAACATCGACCTCCAGTCAAGAGTACAAATATTGAGACGTCCACACAGGAAAGCACAAGATGCATTACAGGGGGACGCACAACAAAGACTTCCGAGCGAGCCGACATAGGAGCGCATGTCAGTCCTAGTTTGGCTGATGGGTGTGTGTATGTGCATATGTCTGTGTGTGTGAGGGCATGTGTGTGTGTGTGTGTGTGTGGGGGGGGGGGGGGGGGCTGCGCGTTAATGGCGACTGCTCCTTCACATGTGAATAAGCCATTACTGCACTAATTTATCACAGGTCAGCAGGCATCCTCCAACCTCCCCTCTTGTTCCCCCCGCCCCCCCTTTTTTTTTTATTCATATTCGTGTGGTTGACCACAAATATTAACCCTTTATTTAAACACACACACACACACACACACACACACACACACACACACACACACACCTCATGTCTGTCTAACATTCCGGATGTCTAATTAAAAGACATGAACTCATCCAATACGACATACTGCAAAATGTGTCATTAACAAAAACAACACCAAGTGGCCTTTGTTTGAAAATCAGGACTGTCATTCTATGAATGAGCTACTGTACGTCATGCTTATTGTGTAAATGAGGGGGCATTGTTGGACAGTCTGTTTGTGTTGTCTCCCAAGGCTAACACAGCAGGGGGTGAAATTCCTTCAACTTAAACATGGGTGACTAGCAAACTGGCAAACAAAAAACAAATAAACCCTCCAACAGAGGAACAACCAAACAACAGAGCACCTTAATCACGACACCACGGACGCGAACAAACTCCCGGCTCTGTTGCAGTAATGTGTGGCCTCACCCACAAAAGGCAGCTCGGGATACGCGACACTGTAAACACCGAGCGCTCCGCTCACAAACACCCACTGAGACGGCAGGTCAGAGAGGAACCCGACTCCTGTGGTAATGGCCAGTGAAGCATTCCCCTGTTTATCTGCAGATGAAATGTTGCCACTATTTCCGCACACGTTACAATCAGATTAGCACTACTAAAAGAGCAGGTCACACCCACGTACAGGTCATATTTCCACCCCCCACTGATTTCAAATAAAGAGTGACTGTGTGCTGGACAGTGTTGCTATGTGTTTACCTGACTATTATGCTTTGTAGCAGGGGGTAATGTTTCTGTAATAATAGCTCTGTTGAAAGCACCCTTTCATCGCATTAAAGTGTAAGAATGACTATAAATATTTATATTTATGAAGTGCTTAATCAGGTACACCTGAGTCAAAACGATCTAGTCTAGACATGAAATGCTGTTGAAACGCTTCACCACAACTCCTGTCTTTTGGAGTCAAAGTTGCATTGCATTAGATCATAATTCACCACACACACACACGCACACACACACACACACACACACACACACACACACACACACGACTAAGGCTGACACGAGACTGCACACGCCCTGTGCAGATACAGTGTAGGTATGTCTTCTTGTGCGATAAGAACCTTTGATGTTGAACTCAAAAACACATCAATGGGCTCTTCTGTTTTACTGCAAAAGTCAAAAGCAAAAACCTTATGCTAAAACAAAGGTGGAAAATGAAATATCACATCAGCTTGAGAGCCTTGATGCCTGTCTGTGAAGTGTTTAGTTTAGTCTATTCACCTGTCAGTCAAGGTTAGTAATGACTTTTTGAGAGGTGCAAAGTGCAAAAAATGCGGAAAAAATACTCTATCTCTACTACATCTTGAA
>NC_055977.1:12773611-12793611 GCF_018492685.1 Alosa sapidissima
CGCGCCCCTCCTCACTGAGCTGCTCCTGCAGCTCCTCCTGCCGCCTCATCAGATCCTGCACCTCCTCATTGTTGCGGAACGACTCCCGCATCAACTCTGTCTGCGTCACACGGGCATGCTCCAGCTGAGAGAGAGAAAGAGAGATGGAGCGAGAAAGAGAGATGAAGAGGGAGAGAGAGGGATGGAGAGAAAAGGGGAGATGGAGAGGGAGAGAGAGAGGGATGGGGAGAGAGATGGAGAGAGAGTGAGAGAGAGGGGGATGGAGAGAGAGAGGGGGATAGATGGAGAGTAGATTAGGAAGAGGGAAAGAGATGAGAAGGGATGGGGGAACAGGGAAGGACAGGTGTAGGGATGAGGAGAAAAGGAAGAGAGAGAAAGTGAAAAAGAAAAAATAAAGAAGAAAAATAGAGTTAAAAGAGACGCCAGGCCCAACAGGCAGTTCATCGGACACCTGGTCTACTGGCACATATGGGTGACCCATTCAATGGGGGTCAAACAGGAGTGACTCCCCAGCTGCCACACAGCCACCAGCACACACAGGGTTAGCAGGACAGAGGTCAGACAACTTCACCTGTTCCTCTGGGGCATTGGGGACCCCATGAGGGCCATTTTAGAGTATGGGAAATGGGTCAACCAGTGGAAAGACTTTAAAAAGGAAATAATAAACATATTGTGTTCTCTCATATTTGCAAGCCAGCTAAGCCACATAAGGATTGTTTTTAGAAGACGTCAGACTACAAACCACACTGTGAAACCTGTCCAGAAATGTCACTGAATTTAGCCAAAGAAGAAATACGAGCTTGAGATGTCTATATTCTGCACTGTACTGGCGCTTCTGGATTCTGACAGTAATCGCTAATCAGTGTTGTAAAGCCATTTACGGCCCACACACGCAGTCTTGTATATATATATGAGGCCCATATATCTGCAGAAGCAAAGGTCATAGTTGACAAGGAAACGACAGCGTGACTGAGAACTCCTCTGAGCAGTGAATGCGGGCCTAACACCTCACTGTAGGCAAATAGCAGTCTCACCCTCTGACTGGTCAGGGGTCTGTGAGTTTCTGACACATACACACACCTAAATGCACGTGCACACAGACGGGCACACACACACTCCTGGTCGGTCCTGGACTTACTGTGTAGGGAGGGGTGGGTAAAGAGATCTTGGAGACGACCTTGAGGAGGTGGCCGTTGACCCGGTGGTTGATGTGTGAGATCTGGGTCTGCACCACCACCGCATTCTTCTCGTTCAGCTCGGTGGTTAAGGGGAACGGCCGAGGCAGTGGCACGCGCGACTCCACCTCGTACACGTCCTCGTTCTGGCTCTCCACCCAGCCATTCCCCAGCACACTAGACTTCCAGTAGTTACGAAAGGAATCCATGTTGACTCAAAGACTCCCAGATGCTCAACAAAACAGGGTTAAATCCTGCCACTGGCAAATGATAACATCCATGACGGTAGATTGCTTTGGTAGCTTAGCGCGGCTCACAGGAGGTAACATAGCAGAGCTAAGCAACAGTCTCTACAGCCCCGCAGTGGGCTAAGCCTTTAGTAAACACAGCCAGACACATGGTCTACAAGGTAGACCCAGGGCCAGTATACACTGGGAGGATCCTGTTCAGTGACATAACCAAAACTTTGAGTCACCATGCATGAATGAATGAATGAATTAATGAATACAAAACAAGTTCCTCCTGAATTAGGGCAGAGCAAACCCTGTGTCGCCTTTCTTTGGAGTTGCAAACCTGTGAGAACAATGCAAATAGGGACACGTCTGAAAGAACAACAGGCACAGACAGAAAGGACTGCGCTTTCAAAGAAAGAACTCCGAATCACGGGCAGACTCTTTCTTCCACTTGTTCACCCTCTCTCTCTCTCTCTCTCCCTCTCTCTCTCTCCCTCTCTCCCTCTCTCCCTCTCTCTCTGTGTCTAGTGCCTGAGTTCAGCACCCCCTCTGCCCCTGCGAGTCCTGCTGGAAACTCATTAACAATTCCATGCTCCCACGGCAACGCTCCGCTGAGAGAGCGCTCACGGCTTCGTTAATTACTCCACACGGGCCCCTGCCGCTACGGTGCTAAGGTGGGGGGGGGGTTAGAGAGGAGAGCACACAGGCAGGACAACAAGCTTCCTCCTCCTCCTCTTCTTCAATCCCCCTCTTCCACTTTATTTCTTCCACTCCAGGTTCCTCTGTGGGTCTGGGAGTCTTAGAGGGGCAGTAGTAGTCCCCACAGACACCAGCTGGGGTGGGGGTGGTGGTGGTGGAATAGTGTTGGGGATCAGGGCTCCCTCCTGTCCTCCTCCTGCTGCTCCTCCTCCTCCTCCTCTTCTTCTTCTGCTGCTTTACTCCACTCCTTCTCAAAACCCCTTGCTGTGTCTGTCACACAGAAATCCTTTTCTGCACTCTTCCACTTTGTGTGCCCCTGTCTGTTCTTCTCCCCACACACACACACACTCTCACAGACACGCTCTCTCACAGACACGCTCTCTCTCACACACACACACACACACACTAATTCAAAGAGTGGAGTGCTAACGCGCTAAGCTGTCTGTCCCCCTGTCGAGCTGAAGTCGGAGTGTGAGCCCCAGCCGTGGGAGAGCCTGTCACTTCCTGGTTTGTGGGCATGTGCAGGAGGACACAGATCAGCTGGGGGAGGAGTCGACAGGCTGAAGCCCGCGGGAGAGTAGGCAGGTACAGCTCTGCTCCACACACACACACACACACACACCCTTTTTCTTAGGAGCTTGTCTAACTGGAATGCCCCATATTGGTAAGGATTATTTAAGCAAGTTGTTGTGACGAGCTGCAGAAAGTTATTTTTGTCTGTTTCTCTCTCAAACACACACTCAGATACACCCGCTCACAAACATGCTCACCAAATTTGCTTCATTAACTTGGTAACTCACTCCCACTCAATCTGATTTAGAAAGTTATTGTAGAAAGTAGAAAGTTATTGATCAACCAACTTTTCCCTCTCTCTTCCTCTGGAAACCCTTGAAGATCATCTATGCTGAACAGGTGCCAAGTGACAACATTCCTGAGGGCCTAATACCATCAATCCTCATTCACAGTCGGTCCTTAACTACCAAACATAAGAATGAACACTATAAATCATTAACCCCCAGCAAACCTTTGGCTGACTGCAAACCGTGGCTGATCTCAAATCAGCCACACAACAGGCAAAAAAGTGAATTCACTCTGCCAGAAACTGATAACCTGTCAAGTAAATTTAAACGTTCTTATCACACGTTAATAGTCCAGTAAGAAAAGCTAGGTCATTTGTCCTGCAGCCCATGTAAACATACCGTAGATCTCTTGCTGATTTAACATTAAAGACAAGTGACCTTAGCATAGGTGGGGGACAGGGTATTTACCTCAGGCTGTGCTTTTGTGTGCTGAAAGCACTGTATGGAGGGAGGTGTTGTGGGATACACAGGCCCACGCCTTCCCATATCAGACATATTTCCCCAACCCACTTTTCTTTCCCTGAAACTCTCTAGAGAACGTGGTATCCAAATTCATGCAAAAGGCAGCTGAGGGTATGTGACCACATGCTGAGTGTTCAGTGGTGCTTCTGCCTGTCAGAGTGATGGTGATCAATGAGGGTGTAATAAAAATGTCTGATTACATAACTCCAACTAAGTGTACAAAGCTGATGTGTAACACACACACACACACACACACACACACACACACACACACACACACACACACACAAACACACAAAGGAGTGTGAGTGAGGGGGGAGGGTTAAGAGGACGCGTCCGAGGGCAGCTGTATCATCAATGACCGAACAGGACAAAGATTTATGCAAATCCGCCTGTATCTATGGGCAACCAGAGGGAATGAGCCAGGCTATTGTGTAGCCATTCCGGAACAGAGACACCATTCCACTTGCTGGTCTCCACGGGGACGGGCACTGCCCAGTGGAGAGGGGGGCATGCAGACTGGGGACCGGAGATTATGTGAACAGCATGCTGGACAGCAGAGTTCTTCCACGACTGAATTAATACTACAATACTACTACAACATAAAAGTCCAACATATAAATGGATACAATGATTATCGGTCTGAACTTGAATGGTGTAATGATGTGGCATGATTGCCAAATCCATCAAATGACGCCTGTTTCCTTGGGTGTCAACATCGCAACCTCACCGATATCAATCATACTCGATATGCCTGTTTTATCTGAATGACCTGTTAGGCAGACTTACTGTACTGTAAACCTAGCAGTCATGCCACTCTTTAAGCCTGGTTGAGAACTCAGTAGCCCCTTCCCGACTATTGGGCCAAATCCAAGCTAGAACGTGCCAAGATCATTTTACCCCTGACTTTAACTGAACTGCTGAATTCATACCAGATCACCATGCCAGATCTAGCCAGAATTCATACCAGATCACCATGGCAGATCTTGCTCCTGTCTCTCTCTCTCTGTGGCTACTGGCGTGGCGTACCTGGTTGGTGGTCTCAGAGATGGCGAGTAGCAGCTTCTCCACGGCGGCCTGCAGGCGGGTGCTGATGGTGGTCAGGTACTCCTCGTTCTCCAGCGCCGCCCCGGTGGCCAGCGAGCCCTCCAGCAGCTGCTGCGACAGCTCCAGGCCCTCGTCCACCTCAGTCTCGCCTGACCACACGCTTGCTTCGTCCGCCACCGTCTCGCTACCATGGCAACTCTCTGACGACTCATCTGAAATCAATTTAGTTTGTTTTTAATTCTCAAAACCACCTTATGTCTCATCGAAGCTTTACCATGGAAAAAAAAATTCTATGGCATTTTGACAAAAGTTAAATGTAAGTGGAAAGCAAAATGGTCACATACTTTTTGATTTGTGTTAACACAGTGAAGAGAAAGCTCATCTCTAATGTGTAGCACTGCTATTAGCATCAAAGGTGAATTGTGACTGTCCTCTAGAATCAATATTGTTATACAGCTGCACGCATTATTTATTCAAACTGAACGAGTCGTTCTCTCACTGTCGTTCAATAACGCTCACTCATTCTCCCCTCTCTTTCTCTCTCTCTGCTGTGTCTGTTTGCTCTCTCTCCCTTTTTTAACTTAACCACACGTCCCTCTGGTACAGAGAGAGGTCTGTGCTCAATAACAAAGTGACTTTGTTGGATAGGACGGCACTAACATAAACCACAAAAATAAAGTACATTCACCACTGATGACAGATCCACAACAAAGTAATCACATTTTATGCAGGGTTATTTCTTCATTCCAAACAACACACAGAACCCCCCTTCTCATGGAGACATACTGCTTCCTTAAGTAGCACAAACTTTAATCCCCGACATGTAACATACTGTACATGTGTGGGCAGAGTCAGGCAAGCGCAAAAGTGAATTATGGGAATGTCAATCAGCTGGCTGCCTCTTGGCTAAGCTGGAAGGAATACGAGGCAGGAGCTGTACACCCTACACCTTTTCTGACTCACGGCATGAGAACACATATTTTATGCATACTTTAGGAGCTACCGAATGAGGTAATCATTTTAATGAGAAGTGACATTTGTTATGCTGTTGACAGGTTTTGTCAAGATGTCGTCATCATCACATATTACATGTTCAAGCTGCACTACAGTCGTGAAGCCTGATGATTATTTCATAGTACTTTTCGCATCAGTGTCAGGTCAACAGAGACAGCTAACCTCATTGGTCCCAATCAGTTCAAGCGTTCAATATCGCAGCCATTCTTCGGAGTCTGATTACCTGAGTTTTGTGGACATTTGATGCGCCTACATCTTTATATTGCATCTGATGACCAAGACTCTAGTCCTTAGACTTCCTTTAAGGGTGCTTCAAATCACAGAGCTTATGATGAGCAAACCCGCCATGCAAGATTTATGAGTCGCTGTGCCAGTTAGCGCTCATGCTGCTTCGTCAGCAGCATTCCAATTAAAACAATTACTGTCATACCTCATATCTCACTCTGGAAATGAGTTCTAGGAGTCTCTGAGCTATCCGTATGGGCTAGCAGTCTCTATGGATATCCTTCATCTATTTTATCAAGGTAACAATCTTTCTATACAAATGTGTTAAATTCTAGTATAAAAGTGGCCCTACAGTTCCATAGTTCCAAGACACTGACCCAAAGCCAAACTCTTCATCTGTGGCTTGTCTGTAATACTGACCTCCAGCGGGTCCAGTGTAGGGTTTGAAGGCCTCTGCGTGGGCCCTCTGCCAGGTGGGCCTGTGGGGCGGGTGCTGCCCCCTGCTGGTGGCCTCCAGGAGGCCCTCCACATGCCTTCCAATGGTCTCCTCAGCGGCTGCCGTGGTCTTGAGCACATCACTGAGGACCTGGCGCAGGCGCTCGTTGGCTTTTCGAAGCAGGTTCCTACGCGGGCACACACCAATAACAAGACAAGTTTTTAGATACAGCGCCATATTATTGAGATATACAAGCCCAACATTGGAAAGTCTTTATATTTATAATACCTAGGGTAAAGGATATTTTTACTCAAACGTCCAGTTCATGCTGGACAACCCATGACTTACAAGACCCGGACGCTTTTGGTCAAGAAGAGAAAATATAGGTACTCGTCCACAACTATCACAAAAAACTGCAAGCCGCCATTGATGCTTAAGGGGGCAATACACAGTAACTGTGTAGGCACTATTCTGATGCCTTGTGGTTTCATTTGAATCTCATCAAAAAAAAAAAGAAAAGTGTTTTGCATGATGACTCGTGTTTTTTTTTTTTTAAAGAATGGCAATCTGCCAGAGTACATACACTTATGAGCACAACTGTGTAAAGTTAATGTTAATATTAAACATACCAATATACACATTTGTAACAAACATTCTATTGGCCATTTCTGAGAGGACTAGTCATCACAGTGGCTGCCAAGGATACACAGAATACACGAGGGCTGTGAGCCGAGCCGGGTTCTCAATGGTGCATTAATGACACAGGAGGAACAATGGGCGAGTCACATAAAGCTCAGTAAGCAAATACAATGACACAAAATGTCCTCTCTAATAATTGTGCAATTCCTCAAGCCTACTATCCACTTCAATAGCATACAAGATGCATCATCTGAAATAACAGGAGAATTTTTTTTAAATGAAAACTTAAAAAAAAAAAAACTTTTCAAGTTAAAACTATATTAATATATTTATTTTCTTGATATCGTTTCTGATATTTGAGTGTACCTCTCTGTGGTGATAACATCCGAGGATGTGTCTTGAGCTCCTGTCGAGGCCCCTCTTCCTGTTTCCTCCTTCCTCTTCCTCGTCCTCTCATCTTCCTCCTCAGCGGCCTGCTGTAGTTGGCGGACAGACAGTAGGGAAATAACAGACAAAAACCCCGTCATTGATGCCCTCGTACTCAGAACAGTCACACGCACACAAGACTCCCTTAGGTCAGGGTCGTCCTGGCTCACTGCTAATAAAAACACATTCAAATGCAGTAGGGACACTGCAGCAAACACACACATAAACACACAAACACACACCCTCAGTCACTCCTCTCCTCTCACTCAGACTCCTAGGAGTCACAAAGGGCAGAAACATTACTATCAGCTGGGCTGCTATGGCAACAAGCGCACCTGTGTTGGCAGGATGCGGCATGAGCAAGCGCCATCTCTTGGCCAACAGCAGAAGTGCAGGTTAAAACACAGCCAAAGGAGGATGGCAGCCTCCCCCTCTAGGGACTGTTTTTAAATATGCATGCCAATCACAAGCTGGCTGACAGGAGCGAAGCTCAAGTAGGACACAGTGAAAGTGAACTACTATGGACCCTTTCAAGAGAGTTCCATTATCAGCATCATAGTTGGCCCCACAAGACTTCCTTTTTAACATTCCATATGTTATCTTAATGCAGAGGAAGTATATTGGGGCCCAAATAGAACGTTCAAGCATTGTTTTTGTTTTTATTGTTGAAAGGGTCTATAAAAACAACACACAGCAACACCACCGGAGCTTGCTAAGAGCAGTGTCAGAGAGCAGAGGAGGAGAACATGCATGGGGAGCTCAGGGAGGAGGTAGGTAGGACCTTGTACGTACTGTATGTAAGGGCTGAGCTACACCAGGCACGTAACTGAAGCGTACCATTCGCATTGCGTCTGTTGCAACAATTAGCTTCCACTATAATCAATGGAAGTAGCTACACCAGACGTGATAGCGGCGCGTACATTCCAAAAATATAGACCATTCATCTAAAATGGATTTTATACGTCGCGAACGGAACGCTTCAGTTACGCGCCTGGTGTAGCTTCGCTGTAAGTAAGTAAATTTAATTTATAAAGCACATTTAAACACAGCATAAACTGACCAAAGTGCTGTACAGTGGATAACTAAAGATAAAGACTAAGACAAATAATAAAAACACACTGGACCAATAGTCATAAAAAACATAAATAAAAAGAAACCTTCAATATCAGGGCAGACAACACAATAGGATGAGCAGGAATACAGCATTAGGGAACAAGGAAGGGCAGGGAGTAAAGGTGGGTTTTTAGCCTGAATTTGAAGGCAGAAATGGAGTGCGTGGGAGTCCACACTCCACAGCCACTCTTACCTGCTCGGTCTGTGTTGAGGTGCTCTGGACGTTGCGATCCTGCTTCTGCTGCGTTTGTCTCTCTCTTCTCATGGTCTGTCCATCATCTGCTTCTCTCATTTGCGCCTCCTTCGGTTCACATCAAAGCAAATTATCAAGGTTTGTTGTTACTGTATCCACATATATAGGTGGTACCGTAATTTCCCAACTAATAGCAGCGGTTTATACATTAATTTTGCAAAATTATTTCAGCTATGAGGTTAATATGGTATTAATATGTTTTTTTTAACTTGCATTAAAACACTGTCCTGCGGTTTATACACAATGCGGCTAATACACAGGAACAGGTAGTACTGTTATGGTAAAATCTGCAACAATCCAACTCCATCCTGCAGTTATTCTAGCTCTAGGACACTGACACTGAAGTGATATAGCATAATTGCTAAACCTACATGCTTGTTTTCATGCCCTTACACCACTACATTGCAGTAGGCTACACGTGTGCTCTGCTGCTATTATGATGGCTCTTGGGAGCCGTGTCAGGCTAGAGTCCTCAGCTGTGCCACCACAGCTGTATGATCCTTTAACTGGCAGCTCAGCTGCGCTTGCTTTAGCTGTTATCACATAGCTGTCCCTGTAGCTACCGGTGTCGTCACCAGATCCTGTGGGCCTCCTACTCTAGCCATACCTGCACACTCAAAAAAAGCTGCATGCTAATCAGGATGGATGAATGCTTGCAGTCCCTGCCTGCTTTGCTGCTTTAGGCTAAACTGTGCTAGTTCTGCTTGCGTGCGTCCTAGCTATGTGTTGTGCCGCGGCCCGCGCCTGTGAGAGAGCTAGTGGCGTTGATGTGATGTGATGTGAGGTGAGGTGAGGTGAGGTGAGCCTGTGTGGTGGCGGGTACCTGCTCTAGCTGGGCGTGTAGTGTGTGGAGCTGGGCGCTGAGCTGGAGCTGCTGGTCCCTCTGCTCCTCCAGCTGGTGTGCGTGGGCGGCCCGGAGCTCCTCCAGCTCCCTGCTGTGCTCCTGCTCCTGCTGACCCAGCGCCCGCTGCAGCTCCTCCAGCAGCGACTCCGACCCAGCGGCCATCTCAGCCTACGCACACGCACGCACACACACACACACAACACACCGCACACACAACACACAGACACACACAGACACACACAGTACATCATTTAGACAGCCTCTGAGGATCTACATCTTCTGACATGATCTTGTGTAGGTAAAGCATATCATTTACATTTATATAGTCTTAGATCTATAGCATATTATGATTTTCGGGACCCAACATTAACAATAAATACCATTCACAGTTACTGGTGCATCATTCACAACAGCCACTTTTGGAAGTTAACAAGGTCACAAGAGAAGACATTAAAGTAGAAGTGATTACTACTTGTTTTACTTACATGATTAGCTCTCAGAGCAATTTCAGTTATTAAATTCCCTGTGAACTAACTACACCAAAACATCTTATTAGTAGAAGACCGATGAAGTAACTAAACACATTCAATTAAATGACATTAAACTGCACTGAGAGTGTGGTTTCTCGTTCCTTGTGTGGAAGCTAATGCAGCACACACAGCACCTCGGATATTGCTCATGTGTGCAATCCATTAGCATTGGCAGCACCAACAGACACCAACAAGCTATACATCAATAGGTACTTTACAAGTCCAGCCTCTAATCTATATCTCAGAGGCAGAATATTATGAACACAGTAAATGCACATACAAGAGGATACACAACGGATAACTAATGCCTAAAAATATCAGAAGTAAGTAAGCATGAATCTCCTGGTTAATACTCAACTGAGCTTCCCCTGGAAATGGATATGTTGTATTGAATAATTGTTTGTAGATATAAACTTTGCAGGCTGTGCAGATGCACAGTCTGTGATCTGTGATCTCCTTCAGGCTGTAGTCCTTTGCACATCCTAAATATAATCTTGAATATAAGATCTTCAGGCAAGCCGTGCTTATGAAAAAGACTAGCTTGTCTACATCATTCACTGAACATGAAATCAGCGTGTGAAATCATTACCTGGCAAAAAAGACGGAGGCACGTCCCCTGCATGCGAGTGATATTTTAATTTGAGTCAGGGGCCTCAAGTGAAATGGAATTAATAAAGGCCTCGCTGTGGATAAGGCCTCCACTTTGAGCCTAATTTAGAAGCACACCGCTGTGTCGTGTGGGAATATGAAATCCTCCTGTCGTATTGCATCGCCACGGAGACGGCTCGGCAGCCCAGCTGGGCACTCATGCGCTAAATGTCCTGTGAAAAGACCGGCCGGCCGCGCACCACACACTATAGTACAGGCTTCATCGGTCACTCCATCTCACCCCCCCCCCTTCGCTCTCTTGCCCACTCTCTCTTTCTTGCCCCCTCTCTCTCTCTTATTCTCTCTCTTGCACTTTTTGTCTCTCAGGATGGGTGCTTACTGACTGCACTTCCTCATAACACACACACTCTATCTTCACTCTCACACACACAGACGCGCACGCACACACACACACACACACACACACAGAGTGAGAGCCACGGATAAAGTGCACATGCACACCCCTACATGCGATTAAGTCCATTGTAGGTTTGGCAGCGTTATCTAAAAGAATAATTCACACTTGAGTTCACTTCTGCTGTCATAAACTCCTGCAGCCGCCTCCTTCCATCACGGCTGTCAACTGTGGCATTTTGAGGCTCCTCAGGGTGGTTTTTCTTCCCCTCAGAGGGCTGCTTCTCCTGCTGAGCGGCGCTCTTTTAGAGAGAGGCTCCGAGCGCTTGGCACCACGCAGACCACATGAGGCGCAGGCAGACAGGCACAACAGAGCAGAACAGAGCTCACCTTTGTGTGAGGCTCGGCGTGGGCTCGTGCCGTCGGGCCCCATGCCACCGCCTCGTCCGCCAGGCTTGTCCGCATCCGGGCCGAGTCTGGCCCGCGTACGGCGGCGTCGGCGTCTGCCCGCTCCTCAGCTGCCCTCAGCTGCCGGCTGAGCTCCTGCAGCTCCAATTCCAGACGCTGCACCTCCTCCCGGTGTCTCCTCCGCATCTCCTGGAGCTGCTCCTCAACGGGGAGCCCCAGGCCATCCACCACCTCCTCCCCATATTCGTCCTGCTCCCCCTCTGGCGGCTGGGTCTGCATGGCGGAGGAGGTCTCCCGTGCCTGCTTGGCCAGACGAGCCAGCTCTGTTTGTTGGGCAAACTCCACTGACATCTGCACTATGACCTGAGAAAGGGGGAGAAAGAGAGAGAGAGACAGAGAGAGTGAGAGAGAGAGAGAGAGAGACAGAGAGAAAGAAAGAAAGAAAGAGAGAGAGAGAAAGAGAGAGAGAGAGAGAGAGAGAGAGAGAGAGGAAAGGATGAGAGAGAGGGGGTGAGAAAGAAGGACCGACTAATTAACAACTGGGTCATACTGCAATAATGAATAACAAAACAAGACTGACATCTGGCTTCCACACTGAAAATGCCAGGAGGTACACAACACATCAGAAGACCACAACAGTCCAGGGGACAAAGTCACTCTCAGGGACCAAAAATATACTCATTCCATAAAAGGTTACCACAACAAAACTTGATCCTCTCTGTAACTGTCAAGCATCTAACATACAAAACACCCTGGTCATAACACCTGACCACTGGTCATAATTATGATCATATATTTACAATACTAATAACATATTTAATAGGCATATTTGGCATATTTTACTGATAGAACTAGCAAAACTTTAATGCATCTTAGAGTGGTTTTTAAAAAGAAGCTCTGATTCTCAAATGTGAGGATACCCAAATTCTCCCCTCCTCTCCTCATGCCCCTCTCTTTTCTTTCCTTGTAAATTAATTCCTCCTTTCCCTCTAATCAGCTCCTTTCCTGAGTCATATTCTGTCTTTTAACCTCCCCCCTTCTCTTCCCCTATTCTCCCGCTCTGTACCTTGGCGATTTCCTCCTCCACCCTCTCCACTGAGTGGGTCAGCTGCTCTCCCCGTCTCTTGCTTGACCGCTGCTCGCCGTTGACCGTTACGCGCCCCTCCTCCTCCTCTTCCTGCTCCTCCTCCTCCTCTCCTTGCCTCTCCCTCCGTAGGCGCTCCAGCTCGGCGCGGTGTTGCTCCTTGAGGGCGGTCACCTCCTGGAGGTACTTGTGGTAGAGAGCCTGCCGGAGCGACTGCAGCTGCCGCGACAGTCCCGCCGCGGCAGACGACGCCGACGACCTCACCGACGGACCCTGGAGCTCTGCCTCCGCCTCCACGTCCTCCTCCCACTACGCGAGCGAGTGAGAAGAGAAACGGACCGAGAGAGGGGGAGAGGGAGAGAGAGAGAAGAAGGATGAGAAAGAGAAAACAACAGGAGGAGCGGTTGTGAAGACAGTGTGAAGTCCCATTTAGGGCTCAGCAGAAAGAGCTCCATTTAGTCTGAAAAACAGAAAAAGGCTTCAGTGATCTGCCGCCGACTTGGCTGACTCCTCTGCTCTCCATGCCTCCCATAGAACAGCAGGCTGTGTGTGTGTGAGTGTGTGTGTGTGTGTGTGTGTGTGTGTGTGTGTGTGTGTGTGTGTCTGTGTGTGCGCGTGTATGTGCCTTCGGTACCTCAAAGGCTGATAGATAAGTGAACCGCTGCTGACGCAAGACTTTTATAGAGCATAAAAGGCAGTCACATTTAGTAGTGGTATTGCTGTTTTGGTTTCTAGAACATTCTAACTCTTGATATTTTTTTCCTGTAAATGTTCAGCATATGAATTGATCTTTTGGCAGCCTGAAAGCTTCACGCTGGTTTGTTTCAACATTCGTCTGCCTCTTTAAAAAAGGTCTTTGCTTTTCCTCACATCTCGCACTCCATCCGCCTCATATTTTTCAAGTGACCTGTTTTCACAGACGCTGTTTACCTCTCCATGTCTCTCCCCCACTCTGGCTGTGACTTCACTTCATCTCTGCTGATGTCGCCATCAAGCACATCTCTCCTCCTCACAAATTCTATTCCTCCTCTCCTCTCCCCTCCCCTCCTCTCTTCCTCTTCTTTCCAAAAGTGTCCCCCTCTCTCACTGATCGCTTTGGTCCTCTCGTCTCTTCTCATTCACCGCCAAATGCTCTTGTGCCTCGCTGCCAAGCGAGCGAACGAGTGAGTGAACACGCAGCGAGAGAGAGAGAGTGAGTGATGGCTGGAGGAGGAGGGGGGGGGGGGGGGGGGATAATTAAATAATAAAAAAAATGGGCTTGTTCACTTGAGCGTAGAAAGCGGGCCTTTCATTGTGCCTGAAGAGCGTGTCTTTTGCTCTACTATTCTGCCCTGCTGCTGATGTCCATGCTACGGCTAATAATACAACTACTACTACTGCTATCACTACTGCTGCTGCTGCTGCTGCTGTTACATCCAGGCTTACATAACAGCCCCACTTCAGCTTCCTCTGTCAGTAGAGCAAAGCGGAGTTCAGTCTGGGTTTGGAGTACTGTGTGCTGTGCTGTGCTGTGGTGTGGTGTGGCGTGGCATGGCGTGGTGTACCGACCCAAAGATCTGGGGCACTTTTTGGCCATGGGCACGGTTCAGCTGCTTGTGCTGACGACACAGTGAGTCACTTGATTTAAATGAGTGTTTTGTCTCTCTCTCCCTCCGTCATCCACTCTCTTTCTCTCTATTTATCTGTCACTTAAGAGCCGGGGACACATGTGGATGGAGAGACAGGGGAGGAGGGGGAGGAGAGAGAGAGAGAGAGAGCGAGAGAGAGAGAGAGTCACTGGGCACTGGCACAGCACCAATAACATAGTAGGTGCAGCTGAAATCAGCCAGGCAGATTGCTTTCAGCCGCTTTGACATGGCTAGCATTGTAATTTTAGGCAGGGGACGTGATTTTCTGGATGATGCCTATCAACCGCTTTATATAATCTTGGAAAAACCAATTGCAGTGCATTAACACCAATTAAGCTTTCTCTATCGAGCAAACAAATGTCATTCCCTTTATTTGAAGAACAAGTTAAAGAGTTAAAAAAAATGTCAGTGTAATACTTTTATGACATGAACTTTAAAATAAATAAAGTTATACTGATAAATTATGCAAGTGTTTTGCAATGTTTATGAATTGTGTAATTTTATACATATATATTTGTATAAAAAAAATAAATGTTTGTTTAATTAATACCCTACCAACAGCTAATTCAGCTTAACTAGCATCAACTTAATTGTTCAGGGAATATATGCCATATTGTGCTGCTTTTGGTCTTGTGCATTCGAATATTTGAGAATCACTGACCTTAAACTCTTCGACTTCCTCTTCCTTCTGCATGGGATGCTCCGACATGCTTGGTATGCTGAAAGACAAGACAGTTATTGACAACTTGATCATTCCACCCTCAATGGTCAATAGCCCAGTCCCTTTACAATCAGCGCAAAAATGTGAGAAATCAATCGCACAGACTCACAACTGTTCATATACATCATGCATGGATAGTGTATCAGCTAGATGATGCAAAAATTGCTGTTCTGCTTGGGAAACAATCCTTAGTCTCACCAGTGTCAGTCAATGCACAATATACCCTACAACACATACATACTTAAATATCGTATCCTACTACACACACACATATACATATATACATACGTACATATACATACACATACATATATATATATATATATATATATATATAAAAAAAATATATATATAATATATATATATATACACACACACACACACACACACACACACACACACACACACACACACACTTAAACAGAAAATCGAAATATAAACATGCCATGTGGGGCATGGAACGGTGGGCGCAAATTCCATGCCAAGCCGTTTCCTAATCAAGTATATTCATATGTGCCTCATCATTATGATGTACTAATTACTATCTAATGCCTGCTATTACTAATCACTGTTTCACTCTAATTGCTGTTTTTGTTTGCCATGTGCCATCAAATCTAAAATGAGCTCTTATCAAATTAAAGCATTAGTATTTTCAGAGAAATTAAATCAACAAAAACTGATTTTTAGTCATAAAGGAGTAACTTAATTAATTTAAAACCTATTAGTGTTTACAGGGCACACATTATTTACCAGTCAAATGACTTTGCATGCAAATAGCAATACTTAACAGGTTACAGACAGGTATGCAAAAAGGCTAATTTAGATATTAAATAATTTGAATACAAATTGAAGTAACACAGACAGAGAAGTCACATTGCCACAGGGTTGAACACTGCAAAAAACCCTGCTTTGCCTGAAGCTGTGATACCTTTATCATCATAGCAGTAATTATACTATGCCTATTTCCTCTGTTGCTGCTGCTACTGTTACTAATACTTTCACCACCAACAACAACAATTACCCTTTGTTTACACCAACATTTTTAATGAGATGAAAAGACTAATCTAGAGACCCTTTCAAGAAAGTTCCATTATCAGCATCATAGTTGGCCCCACAAGACTTCCTTTTTTTAACATTCCATATGTTATCTTAATGCAGGGAAAGTAGATTGGGACCCAAATAGAACATTCAAGCATTGTTTTTGTTTTTATTGTTGAAAGGGTCTATATTTCCCAGACATCATTCCAACCAAAAACCTACTGTAGTCTGGCTAGACAACCTCAGTCACCAATAGATGGCACCATATCCACAGTCCATCCAGTACAATAACCCAAAATGTCTGGAATTATCTGCAGCTCTGAGAATAAGCTACATCTTGAGCTCCTGACATAATCACTAATCCAAAGCGTGACATTTACAGCTTCCTCCCTGCCCCCTCACAAAGGTGAATCTCCCCTGATAAGACCGAGACAAGATAAGATCCTGAGTTTAAGATTACAACATTGATTGCTGATGACATTAGGAAAAATCCATTTGCAATGGTCCACTTCAGATCTGAGAACAAACAAATGAATTCAAAACAATAACAAATAAATAAGTACATAAGGACACAATTATATGTTCAAGACTAGAGTGCCGATGGTTTCCCATAAGCTGTGCCGTTATAGCAGGATGTGCTGTGTCATTAACCCACTGACATACTGAGAGCGAGAGCTTTTATCAGGTTTAAATATTTTAAAATGCACAGCCCTGCCTCGCCTCGCCAGGCCCTGAACTCACATCGCCTCCGATAATGAGCTCTGAGCACACACCTGTCAGGGAACAGAACTGAGGGACAGGTGCAGAGCGATAAACAGCTTCCCCGGCCGACACATGGGAGGGTTTAATCGGTCTGGGGTTTTGTTACAATTAGGGAGAAGAACATGCTGGACAAAAAAAAATGAGAGCCAAGTTTACATGGGGTTTGGAGCTCTGACATATGGAAGATACACATCTAGAACTGAGGTTGATCTACAACACTGTGACACTCTGCTATTTCTGTTGTAAACCTACTGTGTGCAAAAGTGTGAGAGTCCTGATGAGCTTTCAACCACTATGAACCCAATTTGGGTTGGCTCTCTAGCCATCAAGTTTCATTACCCACAATGCCCCATTACCCCAGTACTTCTGGTACTAGGAGGACTGAGCAAGGGAACAATCGAATTCATCACCCATACACTTTCACTTTCAAATTGAATGCAGTAATGGTAATGAGGTGGATGAATAATGTCTTTGTCATCATGTTTTTTTTGTTATGTTTGTTTGTTATGTTATGTCTTGTCAATGTATATGTCACCATTATGTGTACCTTTTAATTTATAGTGAATGACTGCTGTATGACTGCTGGCTGTCTCTATGTTAGTCCTATATCACCTGCCCAGGGACTGCAGATAAAATGTAGTTATTTTTACAAATTCTGCCATATTTACATGGTGTTTTAATACAACAATGTTAATAAATACGCATGATCCCTATCAAATAAACCAATAAAATGATTTAAAAAAAATAATAAAATAGATGAACTTTTAGGCAGGCAAGCCACAGCATGTCCCCAAACTCACACCAGCCCCTGACACTGTGTCCAGTGAGGCCACCTGGACCACGGCGGCCCGAGACATTTCCCCCGGGAGTGTGATCGGGTCACACGTCCCTGAGAGAGGGGCTGGCCAGAGACGGGGCTACTCCAGCTCTCTCCGTCAGCAGGGCAACAGAGCAGTGGCAGCAGCCACACGGGCGACAGCCTGCATGAATGTTTCAGGAGCTCGTGCCTGAGGGAACAAGAGTACCCCTCCCCAAAAAAAAAAAAGAAATTCCTCCTCATCTAGAATTTACAATCAAGCTATTGTGTGTCTATTCAAAGAGCACACATCATTCATTAACTTATCTGTATGATTTAACATGATTTAATATGGAGTGTATCTCCAGAGGGTCAGTTTCAGAACTGATCGGCTTGACCAATCAATTCACTTAATGGAACACATACCATTTCTTTGATGTCCTTACAGCTGTAACAAACTAGACTATGCCAGAAAGAGCACAGCTTGAGTGTACTGGGTGGACATAAGAAGAAAAGCCAACTTTGTAACCTGGTGAATATCAGCAAACAGCTGAAAAACAGTAAACATTACAGCTGACCTTTTGTCTCTTATTACCACAGCCCTTAAAGTAACAGCAAACGTATTGTCTCAGGGCTGAGAAGAGCCCAAAGACATTTCAATTAATTTCACTCTTGGACTGAAGCTCAGTGACCAAGCCATTAGAATGTCATGGGTATGTTGCAATACAAGCTTGTGCTGCACACAGATCATATATGTCATATATTCAGGGTTCCTACACATTTTCCATTTCAAAATTCCATACTTTTCCATACTCAAATTTCCAAAATTCTAGTTAGTTAGATTTTTCTGACCATATTCTCGACATTGCGGCCACTTCTGGTTTGGGATAACTCGGTGAAAACAAAGGTATGGACAACTGAAGTGAATTAAAAAATGACACTTAATATTCGTCCATTTAGCTTGGTCATTTTTAGTTGTATCTTAGTTGAATCATAGTTGTATCTTGACGATGGGGACTGACAGTTAAGCTACACAACAGTAGGAATGGTTCATTATGACCTGAGTGAAGTGATTAGTACTGCAAATGCAATAGTCTGGAAACACAAATATTTCTCCAAACCCTTGTTTCTTTTTTCCATACTTATCCAGACCAGGAAATTACTAAAATCAAATTCCATACTTTTCCAGGTTTTCCATACTGCGTAGGAACCCTGTATATTATAACAACCTCTTTGTTAAGGTCAACTGCTGGAACTGTTGGCACTCTAAGCAGCTGTTCTGTCCCATAAAATAAACACAAATCAGTTCTTCCAGAACTGGGGAGTAAAAAGTTGTCTGATATCTCAGCCAGCTCAGATCCAAGCTTGCGACATCTCAAGTTAGTGCAAAAGAAATGTATCTGAACTACCCTGGTCCTCAAAACACTTTGGATTCCACCCTTGTCCAAATTCCTGAGGCTTTGCTTTAGGGCACCTGGTTTAAATCACCCACATCATGTAATAGACTACTGCAATACATGGAACACTCTCTGGTCCAAACACACATTGATCACCCAGGAAGTTGACCACACACTGCATCCACTGCACAGACAGCTAGAGGACCACGAGCAGCAGTGTGCTGTACTGAATGTGTATTTGGATTAGAACCGTAAACTGGCCCCTTATGGAGGGTCAGATGTGTACCTGAACTGGGCGTCAGTGCCGGTGAGCTCCTGGAGCCTGTTCTGCAGCAGGATGACCTCGGTGGCGTAGCGCTCCTGCGTCTCCTTGGCCTGCTGCTGATAGTAGGCGCGCAGGCGCTCCACCTCCTCCAGGTGGCGCTGCTCTAGCTGGGCCTGACGCTCCTGGAACTCCGCCCGCAGGCGATCGGAGGTGTCGGCCTGCGCCGTCGGTACCTGCCCTCGCCCATGGACATCTACAGATAACGCAGAATATGGCATCACTCATGAGGAGAGGCCCAGATGTGGGTACTATTACTGTGCGGCACATGCAGAGGACACACACACACACATACATACAACAAGGCAAATGATCTATGGAGACTAGTATTGTAGATGTGTGAAAAAAATTAAATGACTGGAGTTCTTGCTTAAATACACTGACAAACACTTACAGGTTCACTTAATTGTAATGCAAAAGTGATAAATTAATTAATTAAAAAAGTAGTAATAAACAATAGGAACACAGTTGCACTAACATAAACTGTGTTGTTTCAGGTGTGATTGGGCATAAGTTTTCATTAAATGACTACAGTTATTTGATCACTGCTAAGGACAGAAAAATAATCAGCTTATAACAGAGAAACTAGTGTTTGTAGTGGTGAGGCTGGACCTTAATATGCATCATAAGTGCTTCAGGTGATTGCAAATACCAAGCCCTCCAAATGACGCACTGCGCCAGAGAGAGACAGAGGGGGAGGAAAATAGAAGCAGCAATTCTGCTTTGAAGCAAGTGGATTTCTTGAGTGTTTGGATGGGAAGAGATGTTAGAGTGTGTGAATATGTGTGTGTGAGATCCATATTAAACAGCGTCTCAATCCCACAGACAGACGAAAATAAAGACAGACATGACGGCATTACCGTGGCGACCATCAGAGGCCTGGGTC
>NC_055977.1:12798611-12803611 GCF_018492685.1 Alosa sapidissima
TGTGTGTGTGTGTGTCTTATATATCTATTAGCAGGTTAGTGTGTGTTTCTTACAACACCACAGGACAGGTAATGCGTGAGGGGAAATTTGGAGCTGACAGATGTTGCACTTCAATGGCACTGGCTGCAGGCAGAGCAGAGCAGAGCGCAGCCCCATGAGAGCCACCTAGAGACGGGTACCCATCGCAACCTCACCACCACCACCACCACCACCACCACTAGCCCTCCACCTTAAAAACACTGCTGGCTTCCTGCAGGGTGGGAGGGAGCGACGGGTAGGTCCATTACATTTCTGAGAGGCATAATCACGCTGCAGGAGTCCCGAGAGGAACAATCCGATTACTGATGCTGTTTTCTGCCCTGGAACTGTGTGTGTTTCCAGGGCTGAATCTCTCCTTATGATGGAGCCGTCTGGAGAGCCTGAATCTGCTCATCTGCCCCCATCAGTGGAGCGAGTGAGATTATGTTGATGTGGGGAGAAAACTAAATTCTGCCGTTTCTTGTTTCTGCATGTTTTTTTTCCCCCTAACTTTGTCTGTTGTCGGTGCAATTGAGGGGGGTAAGTAGCCGAAGCGGAGCAATCTGATTGCAAACTGCGCTTGAGGGGGCCGAGGGGCTTGACGCTGTGATTACGCTCCACAATCAGAGAAAGGTCTTGTGAATGTGAGCCTCTCTCCATACCACAATCCCTGCCCTTCAATTATCAACACACACACACACACACAAAGGTTAGGTTCTTTCTGACACACACACACAGACACACACACACACACACTCTGTCCCTTCTCAGCTTGCATTAAGCAAGACAAGTGGCCCTCAATCCACATAAATCCCCGAACCTAATTTCAGCAGGGGAGAAACAAAGCCTTACGTCCCTCCTTTCGACCCGCATAGACTGGCCACAGAACTGCTGAAGATCACCTGCAGTGCTACAAAATGAACTACACACACACACACACACACACACAAACTACGAGGATGTTAAAGCCTGTTGATTGTGTAGTCTAGAGATGTATGAGAGGACCATTAGACAAATGGCAAATAAAGCATAAAGCAAAATGCATTTTGCTATTGGCAAAACTCTTGAGATGATCGCTGCATTAAAACGCAGACCCCGAGAGGGACGCGACAAAAAGGGCATATTTGATCAATGAAATCTCTACGCTGCGCTGGAGAAGCGGTCAGATCCGACACAAGCCCCTCGGTCTCCACAGACGTCTGTTCATCCAGCTCATTAAACACTATCATAGCAGCTGCAGCGGCTTCATCAAGCAGATCAGAGCGCACACAGAGCACTGAGCTGACACGCATGAGTAGAGCTGCAGAGTGTGTGTGTGTGTGTGTGTGTGTGTGTGTGAGTGTGAGAGAGAGAGAGAGAGAGAGAGAGAGAGAGAGAGAAAGAGCATGTTGCGAGTGTGTGTGTGAGTGTGAGAGAGAGAGAGAGAAAGAGCATGTTGCGAGTGTGTGTGTGAGTGTGAGAGAGAGAGAGAGAAAGAGCATGTTGCCCGTTTACCTGCTTCGTGTCTCCGCTCCCTTGCCGCTCGCCGTCGGCAACTCGTTGCTTGTGCAGCATCCCCCGTCGTCTCCTCTTCTTCTTCTTTCCTGTCGCGTTCGCTTCTCTCCTGCCAGCCTCCACTTCTCTCTTCTCCTCCACCTGTTCCTCCTCTTCCTCTTCTCCCTCTCTCTCTCTCTCCTCCAGCGGCAGCGGCGGCGGCCGAGGCGGCTCTGTGCTTCTCTGCTCTCCGCGCGGCTCCTGTTGCCGCTGTCGCTGGCTGCTCTCGCTCTGCACAAGTGCCTGCGAGACGGGGGCAGGGAGAGTGGACGAGAGGGAGAGGTGGGGGGAGGACGAAGAGTAAGCGGCGGATGAGGAGGAGGAGGAGGAGGAGGAGGAGGGAGGGGGGACACCCGCAACAGGTGCTTGTGCGCGCTGCCGGAGCTGCTCGGCGAGCCCGTCCTTCTCCCGCTGCAGGGCTGCGTGCTGTTCGTCCGCGCGCCGTCTCTCCTGCTCGGCAGCCTGGAGCTGGGAGCGCAGAGCCTCCACCTGCTGCTCCAGGGAGGCCAGGCGAGCTGGGTGCTCCTCCACCGAGCACGAGCCCTTGCTGGGGGCAGGGGGCTGCAGCGAGCTTGCCTGGACGTTCGGAGGAGCGGCGGCTGCTGCTGCTGCTGCTCTCTCGGTCTCCAGCTCTCGGATACGAGCGTTGACCTCTCCCATCTCCTCTTGCGCGAGACGAAGCTCCTCCTCCATCTGCTCCAGCTTTGCCTCCTTCTCCTTCAGTTCCGCCTCCCTCTCCTCCAGACAGACAGAAGTCTTGGACAGCTGCTGGGCCAGACGCTCTCGCTCCTTCTCCGACGACTGAAGCTTCTCCATCAGCTCCGTGGTGTCCTTCTCCACCACACCTCCATCCAGATCAGTGCACAGCTCAGACTGCAGCTGCTGGACCTGCGAGCGCAGGCCGTTGAGTTTGGCCTCGTACTCGAGCGTTTCGCGGCGGACCCTCTCCTCAAGCTGCGCCTTCTCGCCGGCCAGGCACGTGCACTCGTCCCTCAGCTCCTGGTAGTTGACCTCGAAGTTGCGCTCGGCGAACGAGAAGGTGTTCTTCTGACGCTCGATCTCCTCGCGCAGCTCGTCGGTGCTCTGCTGCAAGCGTTCGTTCTCCTCGACGAGCGCGGCGATCTTCTCCCGCACCTTTGTCCGGTCCTCGTTCAATAGCTCCAGCTCGTCTTTCATGGCTGCGTTGTCCTCCGTCAGCGTCCTGCTCTCCGCCTCCAGCGCTCGGTACTTGGCGTCCCAGCTCCGCTCGCGCTCCCGCACCTCCTTCAGCAGCTCCTCCTTCAGCGCCTCCTTTTCTCTCTCCGTCGCCGCGTCGGCCCTCTCGCTCTCGCTCTCCCTCAGCTCCTCCACTTCCAGCTCCATCTCCCTCAGCCGCTCCACCAGCTCCTCGGCCCGCGAGCTGTCCAGCGACGCCCGGGCCAGCTCCTCCTTCAGCGCCTCCATCTCGGCCAGGAGCGCGTCCCTCTCCTCGGCCAGGTCGGCCCGCTCGTGCTCGGCCTGCCGGAGCCGGGCCTCGTGGGCGGCCCGCAGCTGCTCCAGGGCTTCGCCGCCGCGGCGGTCCAGCTCGTCGCGCAGGTTCTCGGCGTTGAGCTGGCTCTCGCGCTGCAGCTCGTCGCGCAGGCGCCCCAGCTCCTCCTCGTGGCTGAAGAGCAGCGTTGTGCGTAGGCGCTCCAGCTCTGCCTCCTGCGACTCGGCCATGCGGTCCAGCACCGCGTCCTTCTCGCGCTCCAGCATGTCCAGCTTGATCTTGTAGTTGGTCACCTCAGACTCATGCTTGGCCTCAAGCTCGCCGGCCGCCTCGTGAGCCTCGGCCAGCTGGGCCTCCAGCTCAGAGATGGTGTTCCGAAGGCGTTCGGCCTCGCTCTCGCGCCGGTCTCCGGCGTTCTGCGCGACCGCTGCCTCCACCTTCTCGCGGGCCGAGCGGAGGTCCTTCAGGAGGTCATCCACCTGGCTCTGCAGGTCGAGCTTCTCCTCGGTCACCTGCGAGAGCTCCTGGCGGGCGCGCTCGCGCAGCACCTGCGCCTCCTGCAGCTTCTGCTGCAGCTCCACCACGCGGGCGCTCAGCTGGTTGGCCTCGCTGCAGCTCTGCGTCGCCTGGCCGCGGAGCCGTTCCATCTCACCGGCATGGTGCTGGTGCAGCCGCTCGACTTCGGCGGCGTGCTGCGCCTGCAGCGCCTGCTTCATCTGGACGATCTGCTCACCGTACATCTCGTCCAGCTCGCCCCGGAGACGTTCCAGCTGCCGCGCCACGTCCTCCTCTGCCCGCTGCAGGGCTTCGCCTTCTGAAAGGCTGCCGCGGTGGCAGCGCCGCTGAAGGTCCTCCACGGTCCCCATCAGCTGCTGGATCTCCGCCGATGACATGCGCTCCTTCTGCCGTGAGGACGACAGCTCCACCCTGCTGCTTTCCAACTCCGCCCTGCTGCTTTCCAACTCCGCCCTGCTGCTTTCCAACTCCGCCCTGCTGCTTTCCAACTCCGCCTTACATTTCTCAAGCTCCACCCTACCACTCTCAAGCTCCACCCTTCTGCCCTCATGCTCCGCCCTCAGTTTCTCAAGCTCCACCCTTCTGCCTTCATGCTCCGCCCTCAGTTTCTCAAGCTCCACCCTGAGGCCCTCAAGTGCTGCCTCAGTCACATTGAGTTCTGCCCTGTTACTTTCCATTTCCACCTTGTTGCTCGCAAGCTCCTCCCTGCTGTTCTCCAACTCCATCTTCAAGCTCTCAAACTCCGACCTGTTGCCATCGAAGTCCACCTTGCTGCTCTCCAACTCTTTCCTGATCCTCTCGAGATCCAACCTGTTGCTCTCAAACTCAACCTTGGTCCTTTCAAACTCAACCTTCGTTCCTTCGAGGTCCACCTTGGTACATTCAAGCTCTGACCGGCTCCGCTCAGCCTCTGCTTTAGTCGCGTCCAGTTCCTGGGTCTTGGCGGCTAATTGCTGGCTCAACACACTCCGCTGCTGCTCTGAGGAGGTTAGCTCCTCCCGCAGGTGCATGAGCGAGTGCTCGTGGTCGGACATGGCCCTCTCCTGCTTGGCCACCAGCAGCTCTTTCTCCTGTAATTTCAGTGCGAGCGACTCGTCTGCTTGTGTGCCCACCTAGGGAGACAGGAAGAGAGTTGGGGTGTGGGGGGGGGGGGGGGGGGTTAGGAGGGTTGGATTGGTGTGAATTGATTCAAACACTGCAGCACTTGCACTTGTGGGGCTGAAAAGGCTCTTTTTATCTGGCACAGAAAGCACAATGGAAGAACCTGTACTGGACACCGAGTGCTGATGACGTTTAAGGTTGAATTGTGGACCTCAGCGTGACACTTGAGCATTATAAAAACCATTTGGGCTGAAAGAACAGCAATCTAGTTCCTTGCCTCAAAACAACAAGTAGCCCATTTCCCATTTTTCACATCCAATTTTAGATATTAAGAACTACCGTAAACAATGTTTGCCAGACTCAG